>NW_016107358.1:6088422-6118794 GCF_001604975.1 Cebus imitator | reverse complement strand
TTTCTTTCCTGTCTTGGATAGAGTGAAAAAAAAAAAGGAAATTTCAGAGGTGACTTGAGCATTTTGGGGGTCCTGGTGATGTGATATGTCATATTGGCTGTTTTCTTGTATGGCTGATTGTCCTAATGCCACATGAGTTCATAGGTCATCAATCTCATTTTGCTCAAATTGTCTTGTAACATGTGAACCAGATTCTTCTCAAATAAAGAAGATTCTCAAAGTTAGAAAAGTTGAACTTGTGGCCCACTGTTCTGGCACCTCTCATTGAGAGATATTTCAAACAAGAGTAAACACAGACAATCTGAACTGGTGCCATTTCATTCCAGTGCTTTCAAATCTATTTAAATCAAATCTTGCAAAATGATGCCTCATAAAATGTGTCTTAATTACTAATGTCCTATGAAACACAAAACTGAAAATAAACTCATGTTTCCATGAGTATTTCATTGGTAATAGACTATAGTCTGCATGCCTCAATTTCAGTATTCAAGAATACTGTGTGAGTGAGTTTTCTTTGACTGCTGTGTCTCAAAAGTTAGACTTAGAAGAGCCTAATTGAAAAACCCCAATGGACTGAATGCATCATGCCAAAGACGTCTGTAAGATTCAGCAAAGGGATTCAAGGCCAACATCAAAGTCATCAAAAGTTACATTTAACAGGATGCGTTCTGCATTTGTTCACTCTAAGTTAAAAATTTATTGACCATCATTCACACTGATGAATTAAAATTCATGTGACTAGCCATAAAAACACGAATACGCCTGGGAAATACATGATACTCATTTTAAATACAAAATAAATTGGTTAATGGAATTGTAGTTTCTAATTTCGAGATGGCATGAAGTTTGAAAAAAGCACAAATAATTTTAAAACGTGGTAGATCGTGGAGATATTTGTCAATTCAAAAATGGACATATTTCACTGGAATATATGTATGAAATCATCGGTTGAGGGTGAGGGATGGAGGAGCACACTTGCATTTGAGTGCCTGTCTGGCCTCTTTCTAAGTACGCTGTATTCCTCTTCAAGCATTTATGAGATCCACCAGGAAACAAAGAAATATAATTCTAGTTAGCTTATTTACTTTTTGACAGCCTTAAGAACTTTATTTGAAATTTCCATCATAGAACACCCATTATTTGATTAGAAATGCATTAGCTGAGCAAACATTTCTGTAAAAATAAATATAAATCTGATTATATTGGTGGGTTTAAAAAAGCACTCAAATTCTTAGACTAAAACCTAATGTTTGGTTTGCTTTTTGTTTCTTTTTCTAGTATCAGTCCCCTAAGAACACTTGACTTGTATCTAAGATTTGTTTTGAGGGAGAAATTTCAATTCAATTCAGAAACCTCATAAATACCTCAGTGGAACAAGATATTTAATATTATCCACAGAATTTTGTTTTTCCTTTATATAGAAAAATAAATTTGTTTTCCTACTACCTGAAGGATATACTCTAGACATTGTTTAAAGGCAATGATGGATTTATACTGACTCAGAAGCACTTGATCATTTATATTTTTATCCTTAAAATTTTATATTTTTTCCAGAATGTTCATCAGTATATTAATTACTGATAGAACAAATAATAAAACACAGATATTTCCCTAAAGAATCTGAAAGCCTAGAGGACAGAAAAAAGATGTTGAAACAAAAGAAAAAGGAAGAGAAAAACTTCTAAGATTTGTTATGATAGATATAAAATTCTATAGGAGCACAGAGGGAAAACAGTGATTACCCTTGTCTGAGTGCAGAGATAGAAAGTGTTTCTTAATGTGAGTTTTGAATGATGAGTAAAAATTTACCGGAACTTTAGCCAGAAGAAAGTCAGATGACAGAATATCATGAATATCATGCATTTCAGAGAATTAAGCAGTTCATTCTTGAGGTTTAAGAAGAAAAATAAAGTCACAGGATCAAGTCTCAAGATCATGTTAAGAAATTTTTACATAACATTTTGGGCAATTGGGGTTACATTAAAAGATGTTAAATCCATTAGAATGGAATAGACCACGGAGAAAAACTCAAAGAAGAGTTAAGGATGGGAGATTTTACTTCCGTAGGAAAGAAGTTATGAAGCCTTGAATCAAAGCAATGGCCCTGAATTAAGAAACAGAAAGAGATTAGAATGGTAGTTCAGACAATGCATTGAATTAAATTTGTTGATCAGATAATATATAGGCATTGTTATCAAATAGATTGAATTCAGGATTTCTAAATATTCTAGCTGGGAAATTGAGTAAAAGAACTGCAAAGTTCTGAAATAATAAATAATGGCAGTTAGCTTTAAATGAAGGAATCTTCCTTAAAATACATCTTCATTGAAGAGCTTTTCTGAATGCTTAATTCAGTTATGAGGAAAAAGGAAATAACATGAAAACTTTTTTAATATGAAAAAGATGAAAATAATATTGTTTCCTAAAAGGAAAAATAGTATTGCACAAAGTAAATCAGAAAAGTTAGTCAAGAGAACTTACAGTTTATCATGACAGTTAAAAGCAATCTTTCCCTAACATCCACTAAAATATATCCAAATATAATGTCCTGTAAAAAGAAAAGGTTTATATACCCCCAGGTATATATAAATCAAAAAGTAGCAAAAACTCAATAGAGAAAATGCAACAAAAATTCATATGCCTATGTATACGCAGTGCTTCTATTATTCCTATAATTAATGAAGAGAGCCAGAGAAGTGAAAAACTTCTTGGGAGAAATTGATACAATCAATGAGGACAGATTGCCCTAAGTAGGCAGAATAAAGGCCTTTAAGTCAGTACCACTGTCTTTATGCAATCCCTAAATGCAGAGGTTGCAATGACAGGAAAAACATATGGCCATGATATCTACCTTCTGGGTTTGCCAGACATGGAATTCTATCTACGAGCCAGTTCCTTAGTTTCTCTCCATTTATAAACCTTCCAAGGCAATACCTGCCATGAAAATGGCAGGATGTAGAGGCAGATAAGAGCTGTACAGACCCGTATATCATGAGTTCCATAGGGAAAAGTTATAAATAAGTGCAAAAGCAGATAAAACACCAAATACAGTGTTGATTAGAGGCTTGTCCAATCTATTTAAAGCCTGCCATACTGCAAATCCCCATTCCAGAAGAGTTGCTGTCTACAATTTCCTGCTAAAAAAAAAAAGTGGCCCCAGAAGACACTGAGAACATGGATGTTGTGACTTCATCCCTGCATTTCTGTATCAGTGGACTATGAATGTTCATCAATACAAAAGCAGCAATGTTATCTGCTGCTGAGAAAACGGGGAAATAGACTTGTGTAAAAGTACTGTCTAGAAAGAGAGAATAAAGATCATCTAGATCCATCACATTTTCATTTCCAGAAACTGGAACTCTGAATCTCAAGAGGCTATCTATATTTAACTGGTAGAAGAAGTGAGAAGATATAAAGAATTGAAGATGGAGGACTGTGGTTTAGTCATATAAATGGTGATTCATTGAAAACAAATAGCAATGAAATATGTTTGTGGGGTTTAAACAAGAAAGCCTCATTCAAACAACATTCTTTATTATCTCACAGTTTTTGTGGGTCAAGAGCCTGGCACTGTTTGCTAGCTCTCTCTGCCTCAGAGGCTCATGTGAGAATTGCAATCAAGGTGTCAAATGGAGTTGCAGCCTCATTTCAGTGTTGGATTGGGGAAGGATTTACTTCCAAGATCACATCCTTCTTGGCATAGTTCTCTTCCTTGCAGGCTCGGACCAAGGTCTCTAGTTTCCTGTTGCCTACTGGCTAGAGGTCAACCTCTCTTAGCCACAGTTGTTAGTCTCAGTTTCTTGTCACATGGGCCTTTCCAACAGGGCAGCTTTCTTCATCAAAATCAGAAAGCGAGAGTGACTGATGGTATCATCATATATAGCAGAATCCTAATCTATTGGCAAGAGGCAAGTCACAGGATCCACCAACATTCAAGTGGAGAGAATTATATGGCGGTTTGATTATCAGGGAGCAAGGATAATTGAAGGCCATCTTACACTGTATCCTCCATAAACACAATTACCCATCTGATCTAATTGACATCAAAATACTGCTTCCAATGACAACAGAGTGCACATGGAACATTTACCAAAATTGACCACACGCTGAATCATAAAGCAAACCTCAACACATTTCAAAGGTTTTAAGACATTCAAAGTATATTTTTTGACCACAGCGAAATTAAGTTAGAAATCAATAATAAGAAGAAAACTAAAAAAATCCCCCAACAGCTTGGAAATTAAACAAAGCACTTTTCAGTAATGCATGATTTTTTAAAAAAGACATTAGAAAAAACTTTGATTAAATGTCAAAAATCCCCATAAAATATCAAACCTTCAGGAATGCATCTAAGAATGCTTAGAAGAAAATGTATAGCCTTACATTTCTGTCCTAAAAACGAATGGTTAAAACTCAGTTATCCAATTTCCCCTTTCAAGCAGAAAGACAGAGAAAGAACACATTCCAAACTTTCAGTTGGGAGACAATAAAATAATGAAATTTAAAATAAATGTTAAGTAGAGACAGTCCAAACAAGTGATCACCCTCATTAGTCATCAGAAGAATACGACACACATACACACACACTAATAAGGGACCCCTACAGAGAAGAGTTAACATTAAAATTACAGATACAACGTTGATAATGGAAGTTTAAAATTTTACAGTCACAATTTATCATTTGTTCATAGTATTTGCCAAAATTGGCCGTAAGCGTACTCTTTGACCCAGCACTTCCACTCTGAAATATATAGTCAGCAGAAATATGTGCATGTTGTCTCTAAAAGATGCAGGCATGTTCTAGCAGCATTCTTAAAGTAGTTAAAAACTGCAAAAGCCTAAACAGCTTTTAAGAGTTGATGAATTGATAAATTATATTAACACATACAGTATTGAGGATAAATAAGCTAATTATATGCAATATAATTAATATAAAATAACATGGATGAATCTTATAAATAGAATTTGGGCAAAAGAAGCCAAACACACAAAAAATACAAATTATTTAACTTTCAGAAATCATATAATTTTATATCTAATAAACATAATAAATATTATAAACAAACATATAACTATTAAACCCAGGTGTAACTGATGGATGTTGGTGCCTTTACCTTTGGAGAGGAGCTGATAGTGACTGGAAGTGTCAGTTGGGGAAGTATCTATGCAGCACCATTTCTTACTCTGAATGGTATCTACAAAGATTAACTTTACTCATTTAATGAAAATTAATTGATCTGTATACATGTAATGTTTCAAATTCCTTATGTTTATGCAAAACTTTAATTAAAATGTATTTAAACTATTGAAATGCCTAAAAGCTCTTAATAAAAATGTTAATAGTGAAAATATTAGTAATGGAAATGGAACTTTGTAAAATATTCACAACTCAAACAAATGATATATTTTATATTTTTAATTATCATAGAACTAACTAACTTATTATAGAAATATCAATGAGACAAAGATGGCCGAATAGGAACAGCACTGAAGTGCAGTTCCCAGCAAGAACAATGCAGAGGAAAGGTGGCCATTGCATTTCCAAACAAATTTTCACTGCCCACAGGCCACGAGATTATCGGTTTGAAAAGCACCACGAATTTTCAGTGCAGCAGTTTCAGCTGGTGCCAGGTTGGCGCACAGAAACTCACACAAATCCTGGCAGCCATTTCAACTGGCACCTGGAATGCCTGGGAGACAGAGCCACCCATTAAACTGAAAGGGAGGGGGCAGAGACAGGGATTCAGGTGACCTGGCTCAGAGGGTACCACCCCCACAAAACAAGCAATCTGAAACACTCTGGATTGAGAGTTTTGCAGCAAGTGCAGCTGGACCCTGGAAGGTCCAGCTCAGTGGAGGGAAGGGTGACCACCATTACCGAGACAGTTCACAGAGCTGCTGGGCAGAGCCTGTGGCAGCTCAGCAACATGTCTGCTGGCAGACTGTGACTAGACTACTCCGTGCAGGGCAGAGCATCTATGAAAAAAGGCAGCAGCACAATAGGAACTTATAAATAAAGCCGACCTTCCTATGACAGAGCATCTGTGAAAAGAGGCGGTTATGAGTTCCACTGCAGCAGACTTAGAAGTACCTGCCCAGCAGCTCTGCATGGAACAATGCAGCTCCCAGCACAGCACTTGAGCTCCTATAAGGGACAGACTGTCTCCTCAAGCAGCTCCCTGACCCCCATATACCCAGAGACACATCATAAAGGAGAGCTCAGGCTGACATCTGGAGGGTACCCTTCTGGGAGGAAGATAAGAAGAAACTGGAAGCAACCCTTACTGCTCTGCAGACTCTGTGGGTGATCCCCAGGCAAGCAGCGTCTGGAGTGGACCTCCAGCAGTCCTACAGCAGAGGGACCTGACTGTTAGAAGGAAAACTAAGAAACAGAAAGAAATAACTTCATCATCAACACAAAGGACATCCACTCAGAGACCCCATGCAAAAGTCACTAACTACAAAGACCACAGGTAGATAAAGCCACTAAGATGGGAATAAACCAGTGCAAAAAGGATGAAAACACTCAAAACCAGAACGCCTCTCCTCCTCCAAAGGATCACAACTCCTCACCAGCAAGGGATCAAAGATGATGGAGAATGAATCTGATGAACTGACAGAATCAGGCTTCAGAAGGTGAGTAATAACAAACTTTGTGTCCTTTGTGGGGACATGGATGAGTCTGGAAACCATAATTCTCAGCAAACTGACACAAGAACAGAGCATCACACACTGGGGTCTGTTGAGGGGGTGCAAGGGAGGGACAGTGGAGGGGATATAGACATAGGAGAGGGATAACATGGGGAGAAATGCCAGATGTAGGTGATGGGAGGTTGCAGGCAGCAAACCACATTGCCATGTGTGTACCTATGCAACAATCCGGCATGCTTTGCACATGTACCCCAGAACCTAAAGTACAATTAAAAAAAAAAAAAGAAATATCAGTAAGACAATGTTGAATGTACAAAGGATATGAACAATTTATTCACAGAAAGTGTAGGTGCTTCTTAAACATTTTAATGGAAGCTCCACCTCATTCATAACAAGAGAAAATCCATATGATACTATTTGTTAACCCTTGTTTTGTGAAAGTTCAAAAAGTTTGGTGATACTCTATGTTAGAAATGGTTTGATGAAACATAAACTCTTGTATGGTGCTGATGGAAGTGAATATTGGTACAACCACTATGAAAAGTAATGTGTTAACATTCATCAAAATAGCAAATTCACCTAATAATTGACCTCACAATTAGACTTCTAGGAATGTATAGCAAAGATATGCCTATGTATATATGAACTGCTTATGCACAAGCTTACTCATTGTAGAAATTTTTGTAATGGCAAACTATCCAGAAATAATACAAATGACCATTAAGGAGAATGGTCAAATGATGTGATGATTAGCATTATGTATCAACTCAGATAGGCTATGGTCACCAGTAGTTTGGTCAAACACCAGTCTAGATATTACCGTGAAAGTATATTTTAGATGTAGTTAACATTTAAATCTGTAGATTTTGAGTGAAGCGGATCGTCCTCCATAATGGAAGTAGGCCTCATTCAATCAGTTGAGGGATTTAAGAGAAAAAATTGAGGTCACTTCAAGAGGAAGGAATTCTGCTTCTACCCTACCTTTGAACTCAAGGCATTAACTTCTTGCCAGCTGATAAATAAGTCTGTTTATTGGGAGAAAACTAACCAATGCAAATGAGTTATAAATACATAAATGACATGGTCTTCTGCCATAGAAACAATACACAAAAGCCCAGCATAGAGCAATGGGAAAAATTGCTATATATAACATGTTTATATACTATTACAGTACAAGCCTTTATATATTGAATGTGATATGATTATCATAGATAATTAGTGATTAGTTCTATAGTAAATGAAAAGAAGTAGTTGCTAAGAACAGGGCTATCATATAATTAATTGAGAGTAAAAATTTGGACGCTGAGAGGAGTGAGGAATGTTAATTCTAGGTAAAGAAAACAACTAGAGAAGTGCAAGCTTGGGAACAGGAAATCTTATCCCAAGGCGATTGTAACCCATTGGCATGCTCTAAAGAGAGTTTTTCTCTGAAAGGAGCAGCAGGGCTGATACAGGGGAGGTCAGGCAAGACTGAATGACTGGGGCCTTGAACCCAGAAGCTGTGTCAGGGCGTGTGGAAATGAGAAGTCTCCAACATTTATAAACTGAAGTTGACTTAATGCAAGACTGCCAGGCTTTTTAACTAGGGGGCAAGTGAGAACTCATGGATTAGTGTAACCGGTGGATTCCTTCATTCTGTCCTCATAACTGCCCTGTGCAAACTTTCAATAGGGCCTTGATGAAGGGGTAAATGTCTAGCTGCTGTACCAAAACCTAAAAGGGTTTTCCCTGTATTTTTTTCTTGATAAACTCTCATGTGACCTGGACTCATGAGTGTAAACCCTGAATGAACTAATGGGAATCTCTCTCTTGTCTTTATTGATCCAGCTTACTATGAAGATCCTAATTTTTGCTGAAGGAATACTAATGAATCAGCTTATAGGGTGCTACCCTAGACATCACTGGAGTGTTGACAATGCAGTTTGTTCTACCATAATGTATGTTTCTTTATAAACGGACTCATATTCCACTGAAAATGGGAGCATGATGCTAATGTTGTAACACAGAAGTCCTTTTGGCTTGATTCTTTCCTAGCATGTTAATATTTTGAATCAGTCAGGGAAACTTTTCTCACAATTAAAGATAAGACCCTATAAATGTATAATTTTAATAAAACAAGCTGAACGTCCAGAAAAGTGCAAGTACTAGTAGTAACTGGATTCGTGGCATCTAGAACCAGTAAGTTTCTAGAACCACTAGGTTTAGTTATCAGGAAAAGCTGCAAGTAGAAACAAAAATTCTGCAAAGATAACTCCTCCTCTTATATTAGATAGCAGATAAATGAAGGCTACACCTTAAATCAAAGCATAGTTTTTTTTTAATGGTCACTGTTAAAAGTAAGCATCCTTCATTACTTCTATCCCTACAGAGCAAGAGCGCTATGATTTCATGTTGTAAAGGGTTGACTAATTGGGGCACTATGTATAAATGTCAGTAGAGATTAGCTGTGCCACATTTTTATTAAAATTGCTTTTTTGTTGTTTTCATTGTAATATTTTGATTACAAAATTCCAAGGGATTTGGGGGGTCTGCCACAAACCTATTTTCCCCATAGGCCTTATTAAGTTTAGTGTACCAGATTGCGGAGCACAAGGTTTTACAGAAACACACATATGGAATCATAGCAGGAACTTCTATATGTAGTATATATACCATATTCTCTTTCTAAATTCTGAAAAAAAAATATGAATTTTAAAATTGCCTTGCTCCTAGGATGTCTTATTAAAATTTTGCACATGCAAAAGGCTGATATACAAAATTTCCAGATGCCATGAAGGAGGGCACAGCAGTGAATTCGTTTGCTTATAAAATTGGGCTCTGACAACTTCCCTGCAGGCTTGAGCAATGAACTAGATCTAACAAGATGAAGTTCAACAGTAAATGCACATAGTATTTTCTCTATTTGAGTAAGATGGGTCAACTGATGAGTAGGTATTTAGTAATATATATGTTTTAAATATTTTGCAAAGTTATCATTGAGAATTTATAAGGACAGGCATAAAAACATAACTATCAGGATGAATCACCAGAACACACTTTATTATAGTGACAAATTAGAAATTGCATATAGAAAACAATTGGGAATTTGGTAAATAATTATGATACCACCATAAAATGGGATGCCCAGTAGCCATTAAAAATGTTATAGAGGAACGCTTATTGACATGAAAAGGTGTTAGGACATATTGATAGGTGAACAGCATAGATAGTAAAGTAACCTACAGTATTTACTTCATTTTTGTAAAACAATAATAAAAAGATCTGCAGAGATATAAGCTAAAGTAACTGCTCATCCCTGGGAAAAAAGTTTATGAGTGTTTATTTTGTACTTTGTTTATCTGAGTTTCCCACTTTTTCTATAAATTACATAATTTGTTTCTGTAATAAGAAAATGTTAATCTACTACAATCCTTCGTTTTGATATAAACAAATCCATTTTTTAAAATCTTAGATTTTATAAGAAGCAGAAGTGATTTCCAAGTTGCCACAGAGCCAATGATTTTGTCCTCTGAGGAAGCTGGTAAGAACCCTCCTAATCACAGTCTATGGCACATTTAGGGAAGAAAGATGCTTCCTACAGCTCAAGGGGCCTTAGTTCAGCTCCTGTGTCCGGGGCCAAGGCAGCCCATCTCCAGCCCAGTCCATCCTTTTCTTGCTGAGTCACCAGCTTGATCTTCTTCAGAGCCATGTCCACTGTGTAGAAGGACTCATCTTTAGTCAGCACAATTAGAATCTACAAGCTGAAAGGTTATGGATGACCTCATAAGTCTCTTTAAACCCTTTGATTTCAGGTAGTATTTTTTGGTTGTGTTATCATTTATGCTCAAAGATTTAGCAGTGGCTTCAGATATAGTAATACTTACATAAATATGATTCTTTAAAATTTTAATTTCCCTAGGGAACACTCCTCAAACTTCCATTATTATATACTTGTTAAATACAAGTATTTTTAACCAGTGATGTCATTACGGCATATGCAAATATCATAGGAATTTGGGGGTACAAATTCTTACCGGCAATTTAATTTTGTATCATATTTTGAGGTTAAACATAACTGAGATCATAGATGAATGTAAATAAATGTGTGAAATAAATATAAGTGGTGTGTGAGAGTCTTCTTCCAGCTCTGCTTACCACTCTTCTCGGTCTGCCAGTGGGTCTCACTATTCTCAAGTTTAGACCAGTGCTTGACAAATGTTAGCAAGCATCAGCAACCTCTCAAGAGCTTGTTAAAATGCAGATTTCTGGGCTCCACTGCCAAAGCATGCCAATTTAGTAGTCACGGGGTGGAATCTGAGAATTTGCATTTCTAACAGTTTCCCAGGTGAGGCTGAAATTGTTGTACTGTATGTAGCAAAGGTTTACATGTAGACTCCAGATGTCTCCCACTCTTGTCTCATTCTATTGTAATTCTTCCTTTTTCTATGTCAAAGGAAACTTTCTCCATTAATGTAATAACTGATGATAATTAGCATAAATATATTCCTGCGTGACTCATCCCAGGTACTATATGGATACTCATAGGAATCTTCTTGAGATACTTTAATTCAAAGAAATCAAATTAATGGTGAAAGTTTTCTGTATCAGAGAGGATATTTATTTGGGCACAGAGGACTTTCAGCATCTCTCACAGCATCCATTACTAGATGTAGGTGGTCCAGTGTGTAAACAACAGTTATGTCATTTTAAAACACTGATGAAGATTAAGTCATATCTATAGGTAAATCAAAGCAGTTTAAAAAATTTACACAAACACACACGTATATATGTATGTGTATGTGTATATATATATATAACCTACTGCAAATAAGATTGCTCTTTTCCACAACTTCATGCATCAGGATATGTAACAGATGTCAAGTGAAGTGACAGGGTTTAGGATGATGTTCGTGAATTAAAGGGCAGATGTCAGTTTCAAGTGACGTGTTTTCTATAATATACTGTCTCTCTTTGTTTATCTTTCAGATGCAATCTATAAAGCAACTGTTCATCTCTTTAGTCTTGGGTAGGGCGTAGAAATGCAAGCCCAATCTCAAATTTAGTTTGTCGTTTGCCTTCTTGAAAGATGTGATTTATGTTTATAATAAAGTATTTGAAATGTCATTTAACAGGAAAACAAATGGCCGTAGGATTCTTGTGAGAAAAACAAGAGAGAGAGAAAAGAGACAAAGGGGTTTGAAACTTTGAATCAGATGTTTTTATCTCACTACACTTTAAGTTACATATTTTTATTCTAATTGTAAAAATTATCTCTCTTGATATATCTTTTCCATTTTTTTTTCAAAAAGAATTCATCAGCTGGGTTAATGATGACACAAAATTTTAATATATGCATTAAACATTTAAGTTTTAATATGTTAACATGTCATAAGATATGAATAATAACAATGTTTTATATATGAAGTGAAAACATATTTTATGTTAGAAATAGTTATAACGCTTGAAAAGTGACTTATATCCATAACAATTTCATTTAAATATTGCTTTTGCTCCCCATCTATCTTAGATGCAATTTTATAGTCCTTTTAAAAAATTAATTTCAGTGTGACCTCTTTGAGACTTCAACTTAGTGCCTCTAGCCTACATAGCCAATTGTACTTGTATTTGCTCCTATTCAATTACCTTTTAACATTCAGAGAGTAGCTAGCACCCAGGTCTGCACCTCATTCTCGTTCTGAAACTCTCCAAGAATTACAACTTTGGTTCAGTTGCACTGCAGTAAGAGAGAAGGGAAAAGGAATCTATCAAGGCACTCGGATGTTAGATCGCATGGGTAGTTTTAAATGTCCTGAGTCTGGGCTCTTACCTGGCCCTAGAATGGACTTCAGAAACTTAATTCTGAAAAGCATAGAAATACATTATTAAAGGAAACCTTGAGAGATTTCTATGTTTCTTCCATTGGGGAACAAAGAAAGAGGTGCTTGAATAAGAAAGGAACTATTGTGTCATAGAATAGAATCACAGGCACTTTCTCTTCTTTAAAGATTTGGTTTTCATAGTGACTCTAAGATTCAATTACTACATCTGTGAAAATTGTTGATTTATATCTTCCTCTATGAAAATGCAGTGATAAAATGAGGAAGTAATGTTTGAAAAGATCCCAAATTTTTAAAAAATTCAGACATTACTATTATCAGGCATCTATTATGAGACAGATTTGGGAGTTGCCACACATGCTTTCTAGAGATTAGATTTGTGCCTCTAGTGTTTTGATGATAACTTTAAAGCCTTTGGCTGAAAACTTACACTTTGTATACAATAAGCCTATCTCAGTAGAGCTGGGTCAATATCTATTTGCTTCAGAGTACAGGGAAGACTACATGGGTTGTATACATATATCAAAATAGCACATTTTACCCATAAATATACACAATTATAGTTATTTAATTAAAAATAATATTTAAAGATTTTTTTAAAATGTCTAACTGCTGTCTGGATATTTTGCCTTCAATTGAAGAAAAATATCTTTAACTGGTATTGTTCATGAAGATTTACACCAAGAGAACTGTACAAGAAAATATCATCTGATCTTTATTAGATTACAAATAACTCAACCAACTACAGAACTCCCTTGACAGATTGCTTTTGGAATTGACTATGAACATGGTAGAAAGTTTCATTTTTATTCTGCCTATTTACATCTATGTGAATAGGATCTTGGGAAAATTAAGTGCGATTTTAAAGACTTTTACAGATATATCTAGACTATCAAAAATTTCCCCAAAAAGCAAAATTTGTTCTTTCTCATCAAAAATCATAATCCCTATAAAGAATTTGATAAGCTTGATCAGTAATGTTCATTGACTAAAAAGGTTATTGTGTTTTTTTTAATGGAATGATTTAAATTATTATAGAGCAGAAAGCTTCCAGCGAAAGAAATGAATTTCTAATTATGGAACGCCAGATTACAAACCATGTGAAGAGAAATTTTTATCATGAATCACTTCCCGATCTCACTAGCAATGGTCTACTTCACCTGCACATAATCCAGTCCATCTAGCTATTTCTGTCTTACATTACTGCTCTATGGCTGTGCCTGCGTTGGGCTGAGTAGTGATTAGATGAAAATTCTGTGCCTGGTGTCAAAGCTGGTTCTCCTGACTCTATCTTTCTTACAAATTACCAAATGGAACTCTTTCTCCCCTTATAGATATTTTGCATTTTGACATGGTTTCATCACTAAATGCATCTCAAATAATTTTATATGAATGACCATGAAGAAGCCTAGTGATTCTTCATACTCCTTCTGCATTCAGTTGTAAACCTGAATGTACTCTTTGTTCATAAATGGAAAAGGAAGCCATTCCTCAAATGTCTTGTACTGGCTTGGGTCCAACTCTTTTCTCTTTCCTAAGGTAGTTACACCCAGGGTCTTTTTAACTGCGGTAGCAATGTATTTTTTTTTTTAATTATTCAGAGTCAAGACTTGAGATTTATTTTTCTTCCAGATTGTTTTGTAATCCCCTGGTTAAAAAATAACCATTGTGTTTTATGAGAATAAAATTGTCATTAAATAGCTCAGGACATCTTTAGAACACAAAATAGCCATTAAAAACAATAATGTACTTTAACAATGTAAGCTCTGATGAATAAAAACATGTGGTTAAGTTTTTCATAAAATTGCACTCTGATTTCAAAACTAAATGAAAAATAAGTCTGGGAAAAACTCATTTTGAAGTCAACAAACCAAAGTTTAGTTATTAATCCAAGATACTAGTCAAATTCTAATACAATAAAGCTTCCTAAATTATAAATTATTATACTACATTTTATGTATTTAGTATAGACAACAATAAGCTAAAGCATGAGTAGCCCCATCCTCATCTTGCTGCAGAGATTAGAATAGCCTAAAATAACATCAATTCTAATGAATGCAAATACAATGAAATTAATTTTATTATTTCAAGCTATAAGCATTTTTGATCATCCCAAATGGAAATTCTCTTCATGTACAATTTGTTAGTACTCTGCTTCTTTTCATGCATTGTCCAGTATTTGTTGTTTTGTCACTTGCAATGGCATTTCACCATTCTATCGTCAACTCTTATATGGCAGGGTGCAAATCCTACACATGATGTGCCTGTCACCACACACAATATGGTGTCAGGCCTATAGTAAAACTGTAAAGTCAGGATGTTTAAAAAATTGATCTCTTTTTTTTTTTTTTTTTTTTTTTGGAGACGGAGTTTCGCTCTTGTTACCCAGGCTGGAGTGCAATGGCGCGATCTCGGCTCACCGCAACCTCCGCCTCCTGGGTTCAGGCAATTCTCCTGCCTCAGCCTCCTGAGTAGCTGGGATTACAGGCACGCGCCACCATGCCCAGCTGATTTTTTGTAGTTTTAGTAGAGATGGGGTTTCACCGTGTTGACCAGGATGGTCTCGATCTCTTGACCTCGTGATCCACCCGCCTCGGCCTCCCAAAGTGCTGGGATTACAGGCGTGAGCCACCGCGCCTGGCAAAAATTGATCTCTTTAGCAAAATTTTAGGAATATTAATCACAATAAGATAAAGAAGAATATTGAAACAATATTTAAATTTGAGATTTGTCAAAATACCTATTTTTACTTGAGTTGTTTTGCTTTTGTAAAACTTTATTCTGAATATTATTTACTGAAAAAACCATAATTATAATTCAAATCTTAAAAGCTAAGATATTCACCAGCTTTTGGTCTGGGCTGAATCAATGTCAAAGTTTATGTATGTCTTTGTACTAAATATTTTAACTCAGACTTTAGTTTGGGGTCACTGTCTTCATTTAAAGCCTGAGACATTTGAGCTCAGTATATTGGTTTTCTATTTTCCTGAAAGGAGAGAAAGAAAGAGGGGAAGGAGGAGAAAGAGAAAAATTAGGAAAATAAAGAGGAAGAGGGAGGACGGAGGGGAAGAAAAGAAGAAAGGGAGGGATAAAAGGAGGAAAAAAGACAGAAGAGGGAGGTATGACAATTGTCTTTCTACTCAGAGCTGAAAACTCCTGGGTTTAGGTTCTTTTTAACATAAAAAGATTATATTTATTTGCTAACATTTTTAGTGGTGGCAGTCGGAGAGGATGGGAACAGTGCTCTTTAACTGTTGATTTATTTTTTTGTTGTTTTACCAAATAAAATAATAAAACTGTCATCCCAGATATTTTGCTCAGGAGTTTTGTTTTGTCTTTTTTTTTTTAATATCATGCATTCCTAATGTAGATGAAAAATAGGTTAATGCAGCAGTTTGATTTTTCAAAAATAAAATGTGCCCTGTAATATTTAACATTCTCCTATTAGTGAAGTAGACATTCTTCAATCTTTCTTGAGCTCCCTGGTACTGGGATCCCATATCTGGCATTGAGCCTGATGCAGGTGGCAACTCATTGCATCCTGTTTTGATTAAATCATTCACTTCAAGCTTTTCTTCTGACAGTGAATTCATATATATTTTTTTCCTGGGTAGAAATCAAAGTAAGTGTTTGACTCTTTAATTATGAAGACGATTTTTAGAACCACATCAAAATCTTTTCCCATGGGCATTTTCTGACAGCATAATTATTTTTATCTGGAGCTTTTCTTTGCAATAATTTTTACAACATTGCAGTTTCATATAAAGTTATGTTCAGGTTTATCAAAAAATTTGGGCTACAGAATTATCTCTCTGTGTTTAAATCATAAATACTTACTGCCTCTTCCAGAAATTCTCCAACTATGAGTAGATTGGTGTTTTATCCGGAAGTTGCTCTAATTTCACTGGCCCAGCTCCATTGGTGCAAGTCATAAAGACTGGCTATGAGAAGCCTGATTATAAAAAGAGCCTCAATAAATGTAATGGAATCAAAATCATGCAAGATGCATTCTTCAAGTCAATAAAATTAAATTGGAAATCAACAAACACAAAATTTGAAAAAAATCCACAAAAATTTGAAAATTAAGCAACACACTTCCAAATAAACCGTGGGTCAACAAGACCACAGGGAAAATTAGAAGAAGGTTTTAAGTGAATAAAAGCAAAACCAAAACATATTGAAATTTACAAGATGAAGCCAAAGTAGTACTTAGAGGAAAATTTATAGCATTAAACATTCATATTAGAAGAACAAACCTTTACCTTGGGAAAACAGATAAAGAATAGCAAAGTAAACTCAAAGCATACAGAATGAAGAAAGTAATAAAGACTAGATTGAAAACCAATGAGCTAGAAAGCAGAAAAACAGCAGAGAAAATTAACCAAATGAAAAGTTGGTTCTTTGGGTTCTTTGATAAGATCATTAAAATTGACAACCCTTTGCTAGAATCAACAAGGTAAGACAGAGAATAGACAAATTATCAAAATTAGGAATGAGATGACATTTCTATTGACCTTAAAGAAATTTTAAAGATTGTAAGGAATTAATAAGAACAATTTGATGCCAACAAATTAGACAAATCAGAAGAAACTTAAAAATTCCTAGAAAGACACAAACTACCAAAATTGACTCAAGAAAAAATAAACAACCTGAATTGATACATTACAAATAAAATATAGAATAATTAATGAAAATGTCTTCCTACAAAGAAAAATTCAAACCCAATTAACCCGGTGGTAAATTCTATGAATCATTTAAAGAAAAAAAATGATAATTTATTACAAACTCTTTCAGATAAATAGAAGAGGAGAGGACAATTGCCAAAGTTTATACTATAAGGATAGCATTATTCTGATACTACAGCCAAATAAATGCATTACAATTTATGGACAAATATGTTTCATGAATATAGATATAGACACAAAATTTCTCAACAAGATAATGTTAGCAAACAAAACCCAGCAATATATGGAAGGGATTATAAACCATGACCAAGTTAGATTCATACCAGAAATACAGGATTTGGTTTCACATTGAAACACTTATTAATATCATATGCCCAATTGATGGGATAAAGCCAAAAAAAATCACATGAAAATTTTAATAATGACAGAAAGCTAAACTCAGCACCTACTCACAACAAAAATTTTCACAGATAAGGAATAGAAGGGACTATTACCAATCTGATAAAGGACATCTACAAAAAATCTACAGCCAACATCTGACATAATTGTCAAATGTTAACGAATGAAAAGAGTTAAATATCTAAGATAAATCAAACCAAAAAAGTGCAAGACAATACAACATTGACAAGAGAAATTAAAGATCTAATTAAAGGAGATCATCCAGTCATGCTCATGAATTGAAAGATCAAATTCTGTTAAGATGTTAAGTTATTGTTAAGTCTTCTGGAATTGATCTTTAGCCTCTCTGCAGTCTTTAATATCCTAATGGGCTTTTTGTAGAAATTGAAAAACTGACCCTAACATTTATGTGGAGAGGCAAAGGACCTAGAATAGCAAAAACAATTCTGAAAAGGCACAGAGTTGAGGGATTCATATTTTTCATTTCAAAACATAAACACAAAGTATAGACTGTAGTAATCAAGACAATATGATATTGGCATAATGATAGACATGTAGTTAAACAGAGCAGAACTGGGAATCTGTAAATAAACCATCATATTTATGACCCGATAATTTTTAACACAAGTTGCGAAGCAGTTCAATAAGGTACAGGGCAATCTTTTCAACAAATGGTGCTGGTATTGGATATTCACATATAAAAATACATTGTCTAAAAATATCTACCAGAAATTATATAATCCCTATAATAAAAATGTTTTATTACATATATGGCACATAATTTTTAACTAAAATGAGATAAAAGTCATTTATCTTATAATATAGCTGTAAAAAACATTGTAAATACCTAAATGTTTCAAATATGTAACATAAATTCTAAAGATAAATTTATTTTTATGTTACAAAAGAGAAATAACTATTTATAAAGTTGAATTTATATTTGCATGAAGCAATTGATTAAGTTACATCATCCTGATTAAAGATTTAAATGTACTTACATGAAATAACATTCAACCTAGTCAGGGCATTTTGAAAATAGACATTTTGTTAAACGAAGTAGTTGAGTATTTAGTTCTGTCTTTCATTACTTGTTATTAAACCGGCCACCTCAGTTGCATGTAATTTATAAAATTTGCATGGTGAATGTTAGACAGCTTGATTTCAAGAATTTTAGATTAAGTGTATTATTTAATATAGGTTGAATTATGAGTAATTTTCTATTACATGAGCTATTATACCATATTATACACTTAAAAGTGAAAACTCAATGTAGAGGCAATATAGCCATTAACAAAGAAAATAAGGCAAATATTCCTTTTTTTAATAATCCTCAGATAAAAGAGAATTTAAGATGTGTAATCTTGAGAGAATATAAACCCAGGGTTTTGCGGAAACTCAACTTGTAGGTTCTTGGTGTCTTCTATTTACCTGCTGTGTTGAAATGAAAAAAACAAGTACTTCTGAATTAACCTGGGAACTACTAGGAATTAAATGCATGAAAGACGAGAAAACACTACTCATTATTCAAGACATACATTTATGTTAAAAAAAAATTAAAAGAAAGTCTCTAATTATATTCACACTGCCTTTTCATAGCCTAATATTAATAAAGGATGGAGCATATTTCTAAACCACAATAGTGGTTTGGTATATGTTGAGAAGACTTAGAGAAACTAGAGGTTATAGAGATATTTTCAACTCTAAAACATCCCCTTGGTACTACAGAAATCTTCTGTGTTTGACCCAGGAAATGGGACTAGGAGGTAGCCTTGGCCAGCATTATAGGCTGGCCTTAAGGTCTAAGGACATTATTAAAGAAAAGCCACATTCAAGAAAAAGATGAGATAAATCACTACAAAAGGCAGAGTCATTTTCATTCATAATTGGTCCTTCAATGCCATTTCTTACAAGCTGATGCTGGGCCTAACCGCTGCAATTCCTGCTTTACCAGCAAGTCGTGGTAGAACCCTCTGAGAATTTTCATATTCCAGGGTTCTTCCTGAAATATTCCACCACTAGACTGAAGGTGCATGAAGGAGTGTCCCAAATGCTCATGACCCCTCTTCTGCTACACTACCTTCTCTCCCTCAGATCTCACTTACGGCCTCATGAAGAGTTCCTACAATCAACTAAGGAAGAGATAACTCGGGCCTGGTTCCAGATGGTTCTGCATGACCTGCAGGCACCCTCTAGACATTTGGTCGTCTATAGTACATCAGCCTTTTCCTGAGCTATTCTTAAGGACAGTGGTGCAGAAATATCCTGCCATTGGGCAGAAATTTAAGCAGTGCACCTGTCCATTGTCTCAAAGAAGAAATAAGCCGTAAACTAGGACCAAACTGGCTATAACCACCGCTGAGTGCCAATATGCCAGCACTACAGACTAACACTAAATCCCCAAGCTGTCACAGTTCACTTGGGTGATCAGCCAGATAACTGATGGCAGCTTGATTCACGGATTTCACACTGGGGCCAATATTTTGTTCTTACTGGATTAGACATTTATCCTGAGTATGGATTTCCCTGACCTGCATACAATGCTTCTGCCAAAACTACCTTTGGTAGACTTACAGAATGCCCCATCCAGTAACATTGTGTCTCATCTAGCACTGTTTCTGATGAAGGAACTCATTTCACAGCAAAACATGGCAATGGGCCTATGCTAATGAAACTCACTGATTTTATTATTTTCTCCATTATCCTGAAGCAGCTGGCTTGACAGAGTGATGGAATGCTCCTTTAAACTTTCAGTTACAGCACTGGCTGAGTGGAAATGCCTTACAGAACTAGGGTAGTGTTCTTCATGTGGCTGTATGTGCTCTAAACCAAGCATCCAAAGTATGGTGCTATTCATTCTATGGCGGGACTCATGGGTCCAGAAATCCAGAGGTAGAAATATGAGTGGCACCACTCACTACGACTGCTAGGGATCGACTAGCAAAATATCTGCTGCCTATTGCTGTGATCTCAGGCACTGCTGGTCTTAGTTCCAAAGTGAGAAACGCTTCCATCAGCAGACATAACAATAACCCACTGAACTGGAAGTTATGACTGCCAACTGGCCGCTCTGAGCTCTTTATGCCTCTAGGTCAAAGGCAAAGAAAGCACTTGCAGGACCTGGAGTGACTGATCCTGATTACCAAGGGAAAACCTCACTGCCAAACACTGTTTGGGTAAGGAAGAGGGTCTGGAATGCAGGAGATGGCTTCGGGCATCTCTAAACACTATCATGTCTTGTGATTTCAAGTTAATGGAAAACTAAATACCCCAATTCAGCCAAGACTTCTCATTGTCCAGACTCATTAGAAGGGAAGGATTGAGTCACTCTATGAAGCAACAAACCATAACCAGCTGAGGTGCATTCTGAGGGCAAAGTGAATGTGGATTGGGTACAGGAAGAGGTGCTTTTAAATACAAATTATGACCGCAGAACCGGTTTCAAAATCAAGGATTCCTTTTTCTAAGTTATAAATATATTTGTATATGTATTAACCAAATATTTTTGCTTTCTTCTCTCTCTTTTGCCCTTCTTACTTAACATAAGATATATGTAATTAACTTTATACCACAATATTTAAGCTATAGGAAATCAAAGGAGAGGAGTGAATATTACTTAAAGGCTTTCTATCCTCTCCTGGGGAACAAGCTGGCATGTTTTTGGTTATACCCAGAATAGTTATACGTTAGACACAAATACAACTTTGTTATTGTCCTTTGGAGATTAAGCATGGTTTAAGGAGATGTATATGGATGTTAAGCTGACAAGGGGTGGAGTGTGATGGTCACTTTATGTGTCAGTTTGGCCAGGCTATAATCCTTAGCTATTCAATCTCATATTGAGGTATGTGGTAAAGGTATTTTGAAGAGATAATTAAAGTTCATAACCAATTAACTCTAAGTAAGGGAGATACCCTAGATACTCTAGGTGAACCTGATTCTAACAGATGTAAGTTCTTAAGAGAAGTACTGAGGAATCTCGGAAGAAACAAAATTCCATCTCTGGACAGCAACTTCAGCTCATGCCTAAGTGTTCTGGCCTGTCCCTCCTGACAGCTATCCTTCAGAATTCAGAACTGCTTTGCAATTAGGCAAGCCAGTATCTTATAATAAATCTCTAATATCTCCTACTGGTTCTGTACTCCTGGTTCTGTACCTCTGGTTGAACCCTGATGGATACAGGCATTTAAAAACCACTGGGCAAATAATATATTAAAGTTCCTATTAGATGTCAACACTAAAACACCGCCATTTTGTCAGATGGTTTCCCAAGGGACAGGCTACTGAATATGGAGCTCTGAGGGAGATGACAGGAGTGACCGGGAATGGGTGCCCTCTTCGAATGGGAGTGGTCATCCTATAGCCTCTGGACAACCAAAAAGCCTGCAGGAGGGGAAAGGTATCTGATGAAGGAAAGGATGCCTAGGCATGATGAAGACCTGTGCACTGAAGGTAGGGAGAGGGGCAAAGACAGAATCTATGGTTGTACTTACAGCCATCCCTGGCTACATCTCCAAAGTAGAATAGGATTCTGTGATTATAAACAAGGAGCCCAGGGACATTTTAGTAAGGCAGTGCTGCAGCTATGACCCTATTTTGTTCGCTTTTTGCTTTCCTTTTTCTTTTTGTTTTCCTCATCTTCATCTTCTCTTTATAATTACCCTTTATAACTGTTATAGTAGCTACCTTTAAAAAATACTCAGCAGGACTAGCAAATAGAGTCTGAGAGCTCTCTATATTTTATCTCATCGAATATACTCAGTGGTCCTGTGAGATAGGATCCTAAGTTATTCCTACAAGGGTTAGAGAGTATGAACCATTGCCCAAGGTACTTATGTAAATACAAGTATAAATACAATTTCCCAAGGCCCTTGTATATGTCAATTGCCTGAGGACATCTGCCTGGTGTCAGAGCTAAAATACCATCTTAATCCTGTTCTACCTGTATGACCTAGTCTCAATTATTGTGTTATCCTGCACTTCAAAGAGAAATAATTTCCATAGAGTCAGCACCAATGATCAGATAGAGGATAATTTGCAGATCATAAAGACACAGTTTAAAAGGAACTTGGAGAGAGGACAGGGCTTTGATTTTGACTTTCTGTTTTGCAGGAAGCCAAGATATCCATCTGACTTCCATTCTCTCCTGATTATTCCTTGCTTCTGAAAAAGATCATGTTGATACACACACTTCCTTTTCATCTCATCTAGTGCCACTTTTTAAACTTTGGCCTGTTTACTAGAGCAGATACTTTTCAGCATATAGTTGGCCTTGTGTAACGAGGAAAGGGAGGTAGGAGATGGTTTTTGTACACATGGCAAGTTTTAGATTCACCTTTCTTTAAAGAAATGCTGAACTTAGGAGGAGTACCTTTCCCTATACCACTACAGAAGACTGCTTTTTTCAAAGCTCTCTCTATCTATCTGGAGAGATTATGGATTTGGATATTTAAATTCAAGGTGATTTACATTTTTAAAAAAAATCAGAGAAATTCATAGATAATATCATCTTCTGAAAAACCTGAAGAGGATAAAGTACACTAATTCAAGTAGATGATGTGAAGGTCATGATAATATTAAGAAGCAAAAAGTATCATTTCTCACTGCTTAAAATTGTGTTTCGTTTTGCTATAGTCTCATTCAACCTGTTTTTAAAAATATCTTAGGGAACTCTACTGCACCTTCATTTATTTTAATGTAATTAAATGGGTTTTATCAAAGTAGAAGTTCTGAGATTGTATGTCTCTATTTTCAACTCTTTTCTCCTCTATTACTCATAACTGTGTGTGCCAATTAATTTCTTAAGTTGGGAAATGACTGCTATATATTGTTATATTTTTAAAAACTATTTTCCATCCACTAGGGATGGAAATAATGGTTTCCAGATTCATCCATGTCTCTGCAAAGGACATGAACTCATCCTTTTTTATGGCTGCATAGTATTCCAAGGTGCTTATGTGCCACGTTTTCTTTATCCAGTCTATAATTGATGGGCATTTAGGTTGGTTCCAAGTATTTGCTATTGTGAACAGTGCCACAGTAAACATACATGTGCATGTTGTGTCTTTATAATAGGATGATTTATAATCCTTTGGGTATATATCCAGTAATGGGATTACTGGGTCAAATGGAATTTCTATTTCTATATCCTTGAGGAATTGCCATACTGTCTTCCACACTGGTTGAGTTAATTCACATTCCCACCAGCAATGTAAAAGCGTTCCTATTTCTCCACATCCTCTCCAGCATCTGTTTTCTCCTGATTTTTTAATGATTGCCATTCCAACTGGTGTGAGGTGGTATCTCAATGTGGTTTTGTTTTGCATATCCCTAATGACCAGTGATGTTGAGCTTTTTTTCATATGTTGTTGGCTGCATAAATATCTTCTTTTGAAAACTGTCTATTCATATCCCTTGCCCACTTTTTGGTGGGGTGGGTTTTTCTCATAAATTTGTTTAAGTTTTTGTAGATTCTGGTTATTAGCCCTTTGTCAGATGGGTAGATTGCAAACATTTTTTCCCATTCTGTTGGTTGCAGATTCTTTTTTTTCAGACCATTAATATTTGCTTAAAATTAATTAACAATACTAAGAATATGAATGAATAATAGTAAAATTAGAGTAGGATGCTAATAATGATGATAAAAGCAAAATTTATTTTCCTTTCTGTCCTTTTAATCCTAAAGTTGTCACAAAATATTTAGCTCCTGAAACTAAGATGCTGTTGAATTATTAATACTTCCTTTTCTTATTTAACCAGCACTTCAGCTTTTTCTCTTTTAATGCTTAGGGATACTCAAACTTCCTTTCTTCAAAAAATTTGTTTCCAATTAATCTCCAATAAAACCACAGGGTTTTGGAAAACAGTTTGTCCATGTTCCTACTCCAATACTTACTGAGTAATATTGGGCAGGTCAATTAACATGTCTCCATTTCGGTTTCCATATCTGCAAATTGGCAGTTATATTGCCTATTTTAATAGTTGATTGTAATAATAAATTGATATATTGCATGCAAAGCGCTTTTAAGAAAGTATAGGATAGTAAGCACGAGTTAGTTCATAGTTATGTTTAAACAGAGAAAGTTTAATTAAATGTGTGGGTTTTTTTCTCAAACTACTTTAAACTCGTAACAGTGGCTGCTAAAGTGATATATCCTCCTTCTTGTCCCATTCTTCATAATCAGTCCTATGGGGAGCATGTGAAATTGAAAACCCATATGGCTTCTGATCAGACTAACCCGGGTTTCTCTGCTTACCAGTTTTACGATCTTGTATAAAGTGCTATGTCTGTCTGAGACTCAATCGCCTCTTCTATAAAATAAACAAAAAAGAATTCTACCTATATCAACCTATATTGCCAGAGGATGGGAAGGTTGTGTGACTTGCATGTGAAAGGTCCGGTGTGGAGAGGACGCATACAGTAGAGTCTGACACTGCCTTGCCTTACCTGGATATAACCACAGAACAAACTCAAATCATTTTCACTTTGCCCTTACCTAGTATGTCTATCATTGCCACACTCTCACGTATTGTTTTTAAAGTATAGAACTCCGTGTCTTTTAAACTGAAAATTAGCCTGAGAATATAAACTGCTTATTTTCTTATGAGGATACTCAGTCAAAGTTTAGTGTTCATTCCTCTCCCTTGCCCATTCAAAAAATAGTCATTGTTGGTACTGAACATGAACATTATTTTTAAATCAAAGCAATTATTTTATAATAAAATAAGAGTTATTTAATAGTTAACCGAGTCATGTATTTTAAACAATTTTTCCTGCTTGATCCAGTTAAAGATGTTAGGTTATTTATTTATCTATTTGTTTATTGAGATTAAGTCTCACTCTGTCACCCAGGTTTGAGTGCAGTGGTATGATCTCGGCTCACTCCAACCTCCACCTCCCAGGTTCAAGTGACTCCCCTGCCTCAGCCTTCTGAGTAGTTGGGATTACAGGTACCCATCACCACACCTGGCTAATTTTTGTATTTTTAAGAGACAGGGTTTCGCCATATTGGCTAGGCTGGTCTTGACCTCAGGTGATCCACCTGCTTCAGTCTCCCAAAGTGCTGGGATTATAGATGTGAGCCACCACACCCAGCCAGATGTTAGGTTATTTTTATATATGCTATTGGGAACACATAAGCTGCCTTCGCTTAAGCTCTCAGGCATTCCGTGTTGCCCAGAATGTTTAATTCAAAATTATAATCTTGCCCTTAGAAATTCTAAGGTAGCTCATTCGCTCCATTCTGACAGACCTAGTTTGAAATCCCAGCACTGAAGCAGACTGTGATCCTGAACGTCCCAATGCCCCTTCTCCATCCATAAGAATATTCAACCTTTGGATTTGTTTTAAGGGTAATACTAACAAAGATTTTAACATGGTGAAGGCGCTTAGCACATGTCAAATATTTAATACATGTTTTGGTTTGGTTTGTTTGTTTTTTATTTATGCTGCTTTTTTTTCTTTTCCCTTTTCTTTTTTTTCCCCTTAAACAAGGTTTTTGTTTAATCCTTCTTTTCTGGTTCTTTTTCTTTCTCTTTTCTCCTTTTCTTCCTTTCTGAATTTCTTGTTTTCCTTCTATTCTACAAGTCTTTCATTCCTAAACTGTTGCTTCTGTGGCTTTTTTGTCATTTCTTTAATTATTTGCCAAGTGCCTTTTATATGCTTCTCAATTGTAATCTTCAACACTGAGCCAAAACGGATTCATCTCTAATTTTGTGTATATTGTATTCTGGTGAAGGAGACAGATATTCACCAATTAATCATGTAAACATGTAAAGTTGTTACTGTTAACAAGAGGTACAACAAAGAGGTAAAAACCATGCTCTAAGAATATATAATAAGGAAATCTAACCTAGCCAAAGAATCAGCAGAGGCTTCCCTGAGTACGGAACACTTAATCTAAGTGCTAAACGATCAGGTGGAGTGAACTTGATGAAGATACAGGATAAGAACATCCCAGAAGACAGAACAATGTATGCACAATAACCATGGCAGGAAGGAGCACACATAATACAAGGGCTGGAGAGAAGAGCCCTCATGGGCAGAGCCATAGGATGAAGATGAACTTGGAGAGAGCATCTGGAAAGAGCATGGCTGGCACATGGAGGAGCTGCCTTTGTCTTGAGGACAATAAGAGGCTGAAAGAGTGACATACATAATTTTTTTGAAGAGTCATACATGTTGAAAACTCTTGTTTTCAGATCGGATTGGAAGGGAGCCAGATTCCTGGGAACGTACTATCGTCATCTTTGAGAAAGATATTGAGAGTGTGATCTAGGGTGGTGGACTACAGATCATAAGAACTGTCTAGGAGGGAAAAGTTAATGGGATTTGCTTATGTATTTGAGAATGATAAGTATCAAAGATGACTCAAGATTTCTGGTGTCGATAGGTTAGGTTTTTTTTTTTTTTTTGAAGAATTATATGTGTGGGAAGGGTAAAGAAATGTAAATGAGTTCTAAATGGGCAATTCCAGTTTTAAAAGGCTTTGAGTTTCTAAAAGAAAATGGCAAGAATGTAGTGGAATATATAAGTCTGAAAATCAGAAGATAACTGGGCTGAAGCTATATACATTTGTAAATAATCTATATGGTGTAACTCAAACTATAAATATGTTGAACTCAATTAAAAAATTCAAGAGAATCCCTGGGGCCTGTATTTAATGTTCAATGTAGATGAGGCTGATTTCTAAACATTAAATTGAATTCTTATGCCCATATACTACATTAGCTTGTTAGTATCCTAAGACTTCCTTTTGCTTTGGGTATGGCTTGTGGAAACTAAACATCTGTTTTGATGTATCATTAGTTGAACTTAAAAACGATATCCATTGTTGGTAGGTAAAGGCAAGATAGCCACTGGAAATACAGGCTCTGAGCTGAACTCGAAGACTCTAACTTTACAGATGACTTACTGGTAAAAAGAAAGATAATTTTCTAATTCTTCACTCTTGTATTTGGAATTGACCACAGAATGCCATCATATTCATGCCATGCTTTTGACTTCCCACATTTTTAGGGTAAAATATTAATTATGCAACTTTGAACACATTTTTGGCCCATTTTCATATTATTGTATATGGCACCATGGGGATTAGATCACTTAGTCATTTTGTATTCTTTTGTAGATGTTTATGCTTGCTAAAAATCTATCCCAGGCTAGGCAACATGACAAGAAGACTGATAAAACTAAAACTCTCAGCAATAGAAGAATTCTGAAAATTAAAAAAATATATATACACAAACTAAAATTTTTTAGTAAAATCTAAAACAAATTTATTGATGAATGTTTACAAATAAATTCTCCTAATATTTTCAAAAGACTTCTTCAGACATTTACAAAATAAAAGGAAATATGTAGAATCTTTGGAGTATTCCCTGGTAAAGGAAAAGGTTTTGAAGTCACATATTTTCTTTTCTTTCTTTCTTTCTTTCTTTCTTTCTTTCTTTCTTTCTTTCTTTCTTTCTTTCTTTCTTTCTTTTTCTTTCTTTCTTTTCTTTCTCTTTCTTTCCTTCTTTCCTTCTCTTTCTTTCTTTTCTTTTTTCTTTCTATCTTTCTTTCTTCTTTCTTTCTTTCTTTCTTTCTTTCTTTTTCTTTCTTTCTTTCTTTCTTTCTTTCTTTCTTTCTTTCTTTCTTTCTTTCTTTCTTTCTTTCTTTCTTTCTTTCTTTCTTTCTTTCTTTCTTTCTTTCTTTCTTTTCTGAGACAAAGTGTGGCTCTGTCACCAAGGCTGGAGTGCAGCAGCATGGTCTTGGCTCACTGCAACCTCCAGCCTCTTCCCTCAGCCTCCTGAGTAGCTGGGATTATAGACGCACACCACCACGCCTAGCTAACTTTTGTATTTTTAGTAGAGATGGGGTTTCACCATGTTGGTCAGGCTGGTATTGAAATCCTGACCTTGTGATCCACCCACTTCGGCTTCCCAAAGTGCTAGGAGTACAGGTGTGAGCCACTGCACCTGGCCCACATCTTTCTAAATATCACTTGAGAGCTGTTAAACAAGAATCATTTGTTCAACTAAATCTTTAAATGAAAGAGCATGACAAGAGCAGGAAGATTAGTATACGCTATTCCCTAGGTATGGGTGTGGGTAGCCTTCATAATAGCATGAAGACCAGAAGATATTCCTCCTGGATCTAAACCATATGGGCAGCATACATCATCCATGGCTGGCTGGCAGCAGAATGTATATAGGACTATTGACAGGCATGGAAAAGTTAGAAGAGGCTACAGGGCAGAGAGAACATCTGGAGAATGCTGGAGTGGGATTCACCCTGGTTGTGTCTCCTGCCCAGAGTGTTCAATGGATAGAACTGGTGTGCACAGGACAGTAGAATGCCAGGAACATCAAATGCATACCTGCTTACATTGTATTAGAGATAACTTAGTCACAGGGTCATGTTTTTCTTCATTGCAGACATTTACGGTTGACCCTTGAACAACATGGGTTTGAACTGCGTGGGTCCACTTATATGTGGATTTTTCTCAATAAATATACTGGGAAAATTTTTGGAAATTTGTGACAATTTGAAAACATTGACAGATGAAATGTGTAGCTTGAACTATGTAAAAAATTAAGAAATTAGGTGTGTCATGAATGCATGGAATATATGTACAGCTATTTTATTATTTTTTTGCAATGTTTAGAACATTTTATTAAAGTACAAAATGGTTGGAATTTAGCTAATAGAAAAACCTAGTAAATATTTACAAAAACATAGATAACATCACAAGTCACACACATTTAACAATGTAGTCAGGTCTTTAAAAAGTTTACGAATTGAAATGATGGAGATATTACTCTAATAGCTCATTGCTGAGCATGGTTGTCAATGACATTTAAGATCTTGTAGCAAATATTGTCCCCCAGTTTTCTGCAATCCAGTGCCCCTTAGAAATTGGTTTCTCTTTGGGAGATTCAGACTCAGAGGCAGCCAGAGGGGACAGTCAAGAGCTGAAATCATCACATAACTGGTCTAATATTCTTTAATCTATTGATCGTGTCAAGTTATAGACACAAAGTGTTTTTCTTTAGACTCTGATGATTTGTGAAGGTGAAGAACATGAGCAATTTCTCATTGCTTGAACAAAAAGGACATTAAGAGGCTGAGTGTAGAGTATCTGTACTAGAACCATAAAGTTCTATCTTATGGTAAATTACGTATAAAACTAAGATAAAACAGAGAATTAACCATGATCTGTCTCATATTTACTGAAAGTAGGAAAGGAGGCAGAGCAAAATCTTCACGAGGTTTTGCATCAAAATCTGAGAAATCTTCATCTGAATCCAAGTCCACTGTGAATTTGGTTTTTGTTGCTGCTCTCTGTGGCTCTGTTTCTCATGGAGGGACGTCAGAATTACTTTTGTCACACTCCTGCTCCTATCTGATTCTGAATCAGACCAGGAATTTCTCTTCTTTCCTTTTTTGATTGGCTTAAATGGCAATGTAGTTTGTTTCTTTGTCTTTGTACCTGGTTCTCTTTTCTGTTTATTTTCTAATCTTTGTTTTAGGCCTTCCAGTTCCATACCATCTTCTTGAGGGCTTCCTTCAGTATTTTCATTCTTAATTTTCTTTTTACTTTTCAAATCTGCCTCTGCTTTCATTTCTATGGTTTTTCGTGGAATGACTCTTTGACCGCATGAAGAAGGCAAAACTTCAGCCATTTGTGTTTTTTTCCCCTTTGCATTCCCCCCTTTCCCAGGAAGTCTGACTTTTTATCTTGGTTTTCCTTGGCTTCAACAGCCTCTAACCTTTCAATAAATGCAGCCAAGTCTTCTTTCCACAAATCTGATGGACTCTTTCTCTTTCATGTGTCCAGCTCTTG
>NW_016107358.1:5962505-6088192 GCF_001604975.1 Cebus imitator | reverse complement strand
ATGTTGACCAGGATGGTCTCGAGCTCTTGACCTCATGATCCACCCACCTCGACCTCCCAAAGTGCTGGGATTACATTTTTTCATTTCTTAATCTGCACATTTCTTCTTTCTTTTCCTTGGTTAGGTACCAAAGGGGCATATCAAGAAGATAGTTGAAGGTTGATTCAGAATCTGTTACAAAGTCACTCTTTCAGTTTCCTTTAGCTAGTTTATTTTAACATTTACTACTATAAAATATATACAAATCTATAATAAAAATTTAATAAATGTTCAAAATTTATGCACACAAACATTTACAGACCATATGTCATGCAATTTGCTGTTGAAACAAATGTAAACAAACATAAAGATGTAACATGAAGTCATAATTGCATAAAATTAACTGTAGTATAGATTATACTATTGTCATAGTTTTGTGGCCACCTCCTGTTGCTATTGTGGCGAGCTCACATGTTGATAGTATTCACTTAAAACACCTGTGATGCTCAATCCCCAAGTGAATAGTCTCTCTCTTCAGTAAATTATGTATTACAATAAATAGTGATCTTTGTGGTTCTTGCATATTCTTCATCATCTTTAATGTGATATTGCCAATCTTTAATAACACCATGGGACCTATATGAAGGGCCACTAGTGATGCTGAAATTGCTCCCCCAAAACAGCAAAAAGTCATGATATTACAAGAAAAATTTCAATTGCTCGATATACATCCTAGATTGAGGTCTGCCAGATGCTGGTTGCCCTCCATTTCATTTGATGATTCTAGCATAAGAACCATTTTAAAAAATGAAAAAGAAATTTGTGAATCTGTTGATCCAGCTAAGCCAGCAGGCACAAAAATAACTTGCACTTTTTTGTGAAATAGCTTTTTATCTCATATAGAAAATGCAGCTTTTATGTGGGTGTAGGATTGCTATAAGAAAGGCATACCTACAGATTGTAATATGATTTGACAAAAAGCAAAGTTATTTTATAACAACTTAATGTAAAAGGAAAAACTTAAGCTGGAGAAGTTAATGTCAGCAAGGGATGGTTTGATAATTCCTGAAAGAGATTTGTCTTTAAAATGTTAGGATTAGAGAAGCAGCTTCTACTGACCAGGAGGCAGCAAACAAGTCCCAGATGCCATTAAGCAAATCAGCGAGGGCCAGGCATGGGGGCTCATGCCTGTAATCCCTTGAAGAGAAAGAATCGCTTGAACCTGGGAGGCAGAGGTTGCAGTGAGCAGAGATTCAACCACTGCACCACAGCCTGGTTGACAGAGCAAGACTCCATCTTGAAAAACATAAAAAATAAAGAAAAAAAAAAAGAAAATCTTTGAGAAGAAATGGTATCTGCCTGAACAGGTTTTTAATGCAAATGGAAATTCCCTTTTATGTAAAAAAAAAAATGCCACAAAGGACATTTATTAGTAAGGAAGAGAAGTGAGCACTAGGATTTAAGGCAAGATGCAACAGAATAACTCTACTGTTTTGTGCAAATGCCGTCAGGCTTACGATCAGGACTGCCCTTAACTCTAAAGCTGCTAACCTCCAAGTCTTGAAAGGAAAAGATAAACACCAGCTGTCAGTCTTTTGATTGTATAATAAGAAGTCCTGGACAATGGGAACACTTTTTTATATGGGTTTTATCCATGCTTTGTCACTGAAGACAGGCAGTACCTTGCCAGTAAGGAACTTCCTTTCAAAGTTATTTTGATATTGGGATATACCTCTGGCCACCAAAGACCCCCATGAGTTCAACCACAAAAGCATCAAAGTTGTCTTTGTGCCCCCCAAAACTCTCTAATTTGCCCTCTAGATCAGGAAGTCATAAGGACTTTTGTTTTTGTTTTTTTGAGACAGAGTTTTGCTCTTGTTGCCCAGGCTGGAGTGCAATGGTGCAATCTCAGTTCACTGTAGCCTCTGCCTCCTGGGTTCAAGTGATTCTCCTGCCTCAGCCTCCTGAGTAGCTGGGATTACAGGCATGCCCCATCATTCCCGGCTAATTTTGTATTTCTGTAGACACGGGATTTCTCCATGTTAGTCAGGCTGGTCTCGAACTTCTGACCTCAGGTGTTCTGCCCGCCTTAGGCTCCTAAAGTGCTGGGATTACAGGCGTGAGCCACTGTGCCCGGCCATAAGGATATTTAAGGCTTATTCCACAGGGTATTATATGGAAAAGATTGTTAAGGCTATGGAAGAGAACCCTCAATTGAGAGAATATCATGAATGTCTGGAAGGATTACACCATGAAAGATGCCATCATTGTTATTTAAAAAGCTGTGAAAGCCATTGAGCCAGAAACAATAAATTCCTGCTGGAGAAAACTGTGTCCAGATGTTGTGCATGACTTCACAGGATTTACAACAGAGCCAATCAAGGAAATCATGGAAGAGATTGTGGATAAGGCAAAAAAAGATGGCGCGTCCAGGATTGCATGATGGGGATCACATGATGGGGATCTTGAAGAAATTTAAGAGCTAGCAGACATCGCTCAAGAGTAATTAACAGAAGATGGCTCGATGGAGGTGAGTGCTTCCGAATCAGCGCCAGGTAGTGAGGAAGAAGGCAGGAGAGCAGTGCCAGGATGCACATTGACATCAGACAATTTGGCAGAAGGGGTCTAATTGTTCAGGACTGCGTTTGACTATTTTCATAACATAGACCTTTCTATGATATGGGTGCTGAAACAAGCAAACGATGGAAGAAGGATTGCTACTGTAGAGAAACGTTTTTTAGAGAAATGAGTAAAAACATTTTCCAGAAATTACTATGTATTTCTGTTATGTTACAAAAAGTGTGCTTGTTTTTCTTGTCTCCCCTCCTCCCGTCTCAACTCCTCTACTTCTTCTGCCTCTGCCACTCCTGAGATAGCAAGAACAACCCCTCCTCGCCCTCCTTCTCCTCAGTCTACTCAACCTGAAGACAATGAGGATGAAGACCTTTATGATGATCCTCTTCCACTTAATAAATAGTATGTTTTGTCTTCTTTATGATTTTGTTAATGATATTTTCTTTTCTTTAGTTTACTTTGAGAACACAGTATATAATATATGTAATATAAAAACATGTTAATCAACTATTTATGTCTTGGTAAAGCTTCTTGTCAACAGTAGACTATCACTTGTTAACTTTTGGGGGATTCAGAATTTACATGTGAATTTTTCGACTGCATAGGGAGTCAAAACTGACCCTACGTAAAGTCAACTGTATTGTGGTTTGTTAATTTCAAATATTCATTTACGTCATATCAAATTTTAGGCAAAAAAAGGACACGTGTCCCAGGATTGCAGGTGAGTCTCTTAACTGAACTGGAATTAGACAGTGCAATCTACTCAGTGCTCTGCCAGGAAGACCTTGCTCCCTGTGACAGGTCTTGTTGCTGGGACGCAGTGCTGCATTGGGAGGCAAAAGAGGGAGGGCTCCCTAGATCAATCTGAAGGTTAACAGAATAGACAGCTTGGAAGAGAGCAGGACTCTTGTAGGTGGCTGGCTGGACAGAGCCTATTATTCCTTCCTCCAGCTGGGACTCTGAGGCAGAACCACGGAAAGCTGCTGAAAACACCTTCATTCTTTAGATAGAGTCACACTCTTATCCACCTGGTCAGGTGGGAGCCCTCAGAAATTGGCTAATTTAGGCATTGGAACCATCATCCACAGAATGCCCACCTTGACCTCATCTTGTGACTCACCGAGATCTAGAGATGGCTGTACAAAACCGTGATACCTAGGGAGAAGCCAACAGAGAGTGAGCAGGACAAACGACACCTCCTTGAGCAGCCAGGTAACCAAGGAGAGAAGACATTGAGACAGCTGAGAAGCCAGAGTCTCATTCATGATGACAGTGCCCCAAATTGGACACAGGATGTGTCTAATGAGAGCTCCACTGCCACCAGCACTGGGCACTAGATGCTGCAGTGACACCACTTTCTTCCAGGGCACTGGACACTAAACGTCAGCATGCCACTGCTGGAAAAATGGAAAAATGTGTATCTAAAAATGTCCAAAATTCTAGCTGGTGGTGATTTCTGCTTCTCACACAGGCACAGGAATATGAGAATTGCGACCGTCATGCGTCACTTAATGATGGAGATACATTCCCAGAAACGTGTCATTAGGCAATCTTGTCACTGTGTCACCGTCAGAGATGATACTTACACACACCTAGATGGCAGAGCCTACTATACGCCTAAGCTCTATGGTGGAGCCTATTCCTCCTAGGCTACAAACCTGTACAGCATGGCACTGTACTGAACACGGCAGGCAATCAGAACACAGTTGTAAGTATGTGTGTATCTAAACCTATCTAAATATAGAAAAGGTAGAGTAAAAATACAGTTTTAGAATCTTATGGGATCACTGTCATATATATGGTCTTCAACCAAAACGTTGTTATTTGACACATGATTATAATGGACAATCAAAAACTGTGTCCAATGTCCTCTGGAGAAAGCATTCATAGGCTTCACTATAAAGTATACAATATTCTTAGCATCCAAGCTCATAAACTGGAAATTACTATTTCAAAAGTGATTGGAGAATTGTAAAGTAGGATTTCAGACCAACCCCAGTGTTGCTCTACCATTTTGTGGGGGATTAACTGCACTCAAATGAGGTTTCTGTCTGAGACAGCTGTGGCATGCTTTTCTTAGTTGAGAACAACTTTGTAACTCAATTTGGTGTTACATTTCTGATCATATTTTGTTATTTTTCTTCCTTTGACTGAATCATATTGTTTTAGAGGCATTAATATTTTCCCACTTGTACTTCGATGTCCTGAGTTTAGCTTTTCTTAAAGGATAAGAAGACATTACAGGAAGGGTTTCTGAGAACAATTTTTGCCTGACCATTTTACTTTTTTTTTTTTTTTTTTTTTTGCTAGGTAGGAATGCTCAGAAATAAAGTTGGAATTCAGATACAGAATCTCTGTCCCCCACTCTTCTCTATGCTGCTTTGTGAGGTGGCAGAGGTGAAGTGCTGGGGGGAGAGAGGGGACCCTGGAAGGAAATGGCAAGGCCGGAAGAGGGAGAGGGCCTTACTTGTTCCTGTTTCCTTCTCACTGGCTCCCTGGTGTTCTGTCCTACTGCACCTTGTCTCTGTGGCCCTCACCCTAGGAACATTCTTCACCCAGCGTTAGCAGTTCCTTCCTGAAGAAACAGTTGAGTCCTGTTTGCAAATTTGCCAGCACTTGCAAAATCAGCCCTTTTCATAAAGGTCTGGGTCCCAGCCCACGAATTCGAATAATTCCTACCTCTTCTCTTTTTCCCCTCATCTTTTAGTATGGAAGCTGCTTTCAGAAATTGTACCTCTACAATATTCCTTTGCTGCGGTGTTCCCTTTTGCAATGATATTATCTGAAGTTATTCTCTTGCTGTATTTAACAAATAGTGAGATATATATACACATACATATATATGTACACACATTTTTATTGCTTAAAAAACTATAGGCAGTTTACTCATGTGGTTTTCTCTTCCCATTTTTTTTCCTTATTGTGTTCTTACCTTCTTAGTTACCTAAGTAACAACTTATTATGTTGCTATCACCTCTTCCCATTAAATATTCTCTGTTTAAGAAGCTGGTGTGGCTTCCACTTTCTGATTGGGCGCTGCCAGAACAGTCTTCAAATCTGCATTCCGCTCATTCCCTCTGATTTACGTTTTTCTCAGTCCTGTTGTTGACTTATGGTTGTGTATGTGTGTGTGCATCTTTCACAAGTGAATGCAAGTATTTTCTGAATTACAGTGGCCTCAAAAAATAAGCATACGCTAATGTTTAATAAAAATAATGTGTTTGAAAATGTCATCAGGTCTCAAGTATAGGAAGGATAAATCGATGAAAGGTGTTGTTTGATATGAATATACTAGACTTTAGCACTGACACTTAATATAGGTTTTTTAACTTCTCTCCAAAAACATCGGTGAAGTAGGTGTTATGACTGCTGTATCCGTTTCACAGGAAGTAAAGGGATCTTAGTAAGATTCATAACATTATCAAGGTCACAAGGACAGTAAGAGAAGAACTGGGATTTGAACTTAGTGTAGCTCATGCTCCAAACAATTTTGCCTCACCTGGATTCAGATCTTTATTGGGGGTAATGAGTGTCCCCTCGAGTCCAGTGTGATACCCGTAATTAAAATAAGCAAAGCTCAAGAGAGAGTGAAATGCAGAGGGTCACAGTTAGATAATTTGCTACACCTGTACTCCTTTGCCACCGTGTTCCCTTTTTACCATGACATTAGATGAAGTTATTCTCTTGCAATATTTATCAATTACTAATATGTATGCATATATACATATATATATTTTTTATTGCTTAAAAATCTATAGGCAGATTATTCATAGTTTTTTTTTCCTTCTCATTTTTTTCCCTGTGTGTTCTCATATCTCAGAGATAGTAACTCTACAAAATGTCCTTAAACCTGGATAGACTCAGCTCACTCACCAGAATCCAATACAGTGTGACTCAGCCTAGACGTCCTGAACAGTCCCTGGGCTCCAACCCATCATAGACGTCCCCTCTGTCAAAAGCTTCACCTATTGACTTTGAAAGACCAGGACAGGGTCAACTGTGTTCTATAGACTTGGAATTATGATTGCAATGGCATTGCCTTCCCTGCAAAATATTTACAGTTGCTGTAGAGACAACAAAGTTGTGCCACAAATGTTGATGTAGGTGCAGGAAATGAAAAGCACACGATTAAAAGAAAAATGCAAAAGCCTTTCTTGAAAAGAAAGACAAGCTGTACGTGCTTTATCAATTTCATCTGAAAGTCTGCTTTGACCTGCTGCTTTATTTAACCCTCTGCTGAGTACTGCATATGGAACATTGCAAACTGATGTCATCTGAGATGTGTTAGGACTGTCACCTGGTAATTACCTTCTTGGAAGATAATATTTCATGGTAAATAAACAATGATCTCTAGAGAGTACTTGTTTTTAGAGAGAATTGAGAAAGAGCAGTACAGTACTGAAAAAGTCCGGAAAATGAATACAACATGTCAAAGTATTAGCTAAAGTATTTTATCTCTTTCTGGATGAGATGAGTGGGAAAGAGAAGAGTTGTCATTGGCCTTTAGTTTTTTGTTGCTGAGTAAGTGAAAAGAAATGGAAAATGAGATTCTTCCAATTTCAAACTGTTACAATATGGTTACTTACGTGCCCTACAGAGAATTCCTGAAGGCACGAACCCAGTCGCAAATTGGTACACATCAGCATTTTGCATAAAAGGAAAACATCCATATCTGACTCAAGCAACAACGAAATCAATACAGAAACATTTCCAGAGAAGTCCTGCAGGTTTTTTATGCATTTATAGCTGGTATGTCGTGCAAAAAATCTTCTGACTGTTTAATAAATCAAATTTAGATCCACAATTCCTAAACTTCCGTGATTTTCTTTATCATCACCCAGAGAGCACCCTGAAGATAGGGAAGTCACTTCTGTTTCCCCTACTGTTTCTATCCTTATTAGATGGTTTATCTCTCTGCTGGTTTTTTGATAGGTTTGAATACAGGGGTTAAATTCATGTCTTATATTAGCTCTACCACACAGCCTCCTCCAAAGCTTGCAGAATATCATGAAAAGAGCATCTGTCAACTCCAGGGCCAAAATGCTGCCCTCAGCTCTCTGCCTTGGCCCAGACCCCTCTGTCAATAGAATTGTGCTCATCCTCGGAATTGCATTTGATTTTCTTTACCATTGAATGTCTGACTACCTGCTTAAGTTATTATTTTAGATACTACAAAAAATATACCTGAAATGATTTTGCAAGCATGTTTAAAACGATGTTTATGTAACTTCAATAAAATTTGAATATTATTTAAAATTTTGGTGGTGCAGAAATCTACTACTTCAAATATGTTTGTAAACACCAGATGTGATGCTTTTAAGAAAAGTGAAACTTTTATATAAATGTTACTGGCCCATGATAATGAAGATGTTAGCATTGGATAAGAAGAAGGAATTAATGTTTTCCTCTTAGTAACTGTCTAGTCATGGTCTAGAAGCAGAACAAAGAAACCAATCAATCATCATGGTTCCGTTGGTTCAGAACCCTGACTCTGGTTAGGCCCCCTTGCTCTATGGCATCAAACCTCTATAGTAGTGCCAATCATTTCATTTTGTATCAAAACATCTGTGTCATTCTGCTCTGTGACCCAGTTTCCTCATCTGTACTTTGGGAATGATATTGGTTGTTTTAAGGGTATAGATGAATTAATATTCAAAAATAAGTTTAGATCAATACCTGGCACATGACAAGTACTCAATATATTCAACTATTACTGTTACTAGTGCCTCATTCGGTTGTAAAATTCTTGAAGACACAAACTCTCCTTTCTTTATATTAGGATTTCCTAGATTACTAAACACTTAGCCCCTTAATTAGTATTTATTAAATGAGTTGATACTCTGAAACTTGAGAAATTCATACAAAATCATACAATGGGCAAACAGGCAAGTTTTATATTTAGTTTAGATATCATTAAATCTACATAAATACATAATCTTTTAAAAAATAATAATGGATGTGATGTAACCAAATGGGACCATAAAGAAACTCTGCCAGTCGCCACAAGCCCACCATTTTCAAGGCCCAGTTTCATTGTCATCTCTTCCATTAAAATTTCCTTGATCAGTCATCAGTCATTTTTCCACAAGAAGACTGTAGGACTTGGTATGTTCATTTTCCATGGAATGTATGCCATTTTTCCTGATCTTCTAGTTACTTGCATATAAGCGTATTTGTTCTTAAAAGCGAAAAACTATGAAAAACTTACATTGGTTTTCACCAAGACTCATGGCCTAATGAATGCATTTGCTAATGGTAGCATTCACAATAAATGCTTGCTGAATAAATGAATGACTCAACAAATGCATGCTCAGCACTAGGGCGAGTACCTTGACAATATGAAGCAAGAGAAGATATTCTCTCTCTCTGCTGTGAACATGTTGTATAGTTTAAGCATGTCCGTGTACATGGAACCAGGGTGAGAACCGGTGGTTGAGAGACTGTGTCTTCTAGGAATTGTAGGAGGCACCCATTACCAAGTCCTGATGAAGCAGAGCTTCAGAGTGCAGGTGGTTAGTCTTGAATCCTAGGAGAGATTTAGGTGAAAGCAGAAACAGTCTTTGAGGAATGCTAAATTTTTAAAGTCTGAATAAATATGGTCTGCTGCAGATCGGAAGAGCTTGTGTGGCTAGAGGGAGAGTTGGGGCACAGCTGGGGGTTATGGACAGGGGAATTGAGTAGAGATGCATGGTTCCACTGTCACTGACCATATGACCGAAGAGCAACCCTGCACAAAGCAGTGGAAGGAGCATTTGTGTTTAGTATCCTCGCTTTCCCATATCTTGGTGTCCTAGGGCAGGAAGAAGAAAGCTTCAAGCTGGTCAGTGGTCCCTTTGGGCCAGCTTTATAACTCATGAAAGCAGTACTCTGGCACTTTATGTGAAGAGAGAATGAATCCATTCTCTTTTCAACTAGTCTTAGTAGGCTTTTGGTTTCAGAGAGTGTTTCCTAGAGCCTCATGATGGAGAGAAAGGATCAAATCGTGATTTGAACACTCCCAAGGGCTCTAGGCAGCTGTGATTCCTCGAGCAAGATGCATCGTGGTTTGAGTGTTCTCATCTACGACTGAGGACAGTGGTACCCACCTCACAGGGCAGTGAGGATCAGAGAAAAGTGCATATGACCTGTCACAAGAGACATCCAATATTAGGCAGCCACTATCATTATTACTATTAATTTTATGTCTTGCTTGTGTGTCTATGGTTCCTATGTATAGTTCAGAAGGAAAAACAATAGGCCTGGAATCTTTGTTTTTCAATTTATAAGTATTTATTGACTGGTTACTATGTGCCAAGCATCTGTGAGGCACTGAGGATATTTCAGTGAATAAGATGGTTTGATCCTTCTTGTCATGGACATTTTATCAATCGATGGTGAATAATTAAGCTAGCAAGCAATTGGTATTGGATAATGAAGTGTGACAATTCAGTGAAGCGAAAGTTCAGCATGAACAAAAGCAGGAGGCAGGGAAGATTGGAGTGGTGTCAGCAAGAACTGGCTGAAAATTAGGCAACCAGTAGAGTGGAATTGCTAGGAGCACTTTCCCGAGCTAGGCGAGTGACGGGGAAGGTTACATCTCTGTGCCCCATCTGTAAAATGGCATGAGGAGAATACCTACCGCATAGGATTGCTATGGTGATTAAATGGTAGTAAACGCTTCCTTTGGGGGCTCTTATAAGGATTGACTGAATAAATGTAAGGTACTTAGAACACTGCTTAGCACATGGGAAACACCAGTTAGGTACTAGGTGATGATGGTCACGTGCCCGAGGAGTAAGCTGTGGAAATTTGGACACCTACACGTGGCTGCACAGTGAAGGCCCTCGTATACTGCGTTAAAGTTAGTAAGAGTTTTGGCCAGGCGCGGTGGCTCACACCCGTAATCCCAGCACTTTGGGAGGCGGAGGTGGGTGGATCACCTAAGGTTGGGAGTTTGAGACCAGCCTGACAATATGCAGAAACGCCGTGTCTACTAAAAATACAAAATTAGTTGAGCGTGGTGGTGCATGTCTGTAATTCCAGCTACTTGGGAGGCTGAGGCAGGAGAATTGCTTGAACCCGGAAGGCGGAGGTTGCAATGAGCCCAGATCGTGCCACTCCACTCCAGTCTGGGCAACAAGAGCAAAACTCCATCTCAAAAATAAGTTAGTAAGAGTTTTGTAGGGAAGTTGAATGTTTCAAGACAAATTCACCTTTACCAGAGCAAGATGTGGAAGTGGAGAAGTGGAAGGGGAGGGCATTTTAGGCAGAGTGGGATATCCTGGGAGCTGCCCAAAGTTCAGCACAGCTAGTCGATGCAGGCTCATAGAAATCTTGATGCAAGCCACATATGTAATTTGAAATTTCCTAGTAGCTCCATTAAAAAAGGCAAGAAAAAAGGTAACTTAAATAACATATTTTGCTTAACACAATATATCCAAAATATCATTTCAACATGCCATCAACATAAAAATATTAAAGAGATATTTTACGTTCTTTTTTCATGCTACGTCTTTGGAATCCGGCACGTTTTACACATAGAACACACTTCCATTGGACTAGGCACGCATTTGAGATGCTCAGAGTACTTGTGTCTAATGGCTACCGTATTTGACAGTGCAAGGCTAGGTGGTCATTTATAGCCTTTCATTCCATCTGGGAAGTTTGCACCTAATCCCAGGCAGGTGGCAATGGGGGAAGAATGAAGACGATGGCAACACAGAAGAGAACTGGAATAATTAAATTTGCTTTTTAGAAAGTTCACCTACTGATGCAGCTGTATGGATGAGGAACCGGGATGGGTGAAGAAAGCTTGGAAGCTGGCAGACCACGGGGTGACCTTGGCTGTTGCCCATGAGGGGACTTGGAAGCTAAAATAAGGTTGCAGCAATGAGGACGGAGAGGAGAATGGAGTTGAAGAATGGAAAGGAAGCCAAATGCACAGGGCTGGGTGACAAACTGCACCTGGGGCTGGTGAAGGAGAAGACAGTGAGAACAAACGGCATGTTCTGAAGTTTGCACTAAGTACCTGGAAGAAGGCTTGAGGCTCCAAGCATTGACAATAAGCTTTGGTTAGACTTCTTAACTAAGTTGCATTAACTAGCCAAGCTGTGGTGCTCAGCAGGTTTTTAACAGTATGTTCTAACCATTAAAAGAGTTAGTATTTTATGGGATAGCAATCGCTGCTATAGATGAGCACTCATAAAACGTTGTTTGCCATAAAGTAAGTTGCAGCTTGATCATCTGTTCAATCAGTGTTTTAAACTCAGACTGAGACATTTTTCTCCCTAAGACATACTTCTGTCACATTGGTAAGGTAAGTCCATGGGAACGTAGAGTCCTTATTTGTCATTACCTGGTTCTTGTGTGGTACAATGGCATGAACTTTGTGGTCAGAATGCCTAGGTTATAATTCCAGCCCTTGTCACTTACTATAGAATCTTGAACATTATTCAACTTCTGTATGCCTCTGTTTCTTCAACTATGAAATGGAGTTAATGATACTATTTAGACTATTGATTGGTAGCAAGCTCAGAGTGATTCCTAGAATGTAGTAACCCCTATGTAAATGTTTGACATATACATGTGCTTTAGGCAACTTTACAGAGCATCTCCTCTTTGTAAGTAGGATATCCGGTATCTTCGTCATCTAGAGCATTCAGATCTTACCTGCATATCAAGTGATAAGAAAATTGCTACTCTTTCAAATTAATCTCAAATATTTTCATTAAAGTGACTACTCAGAGAATGCCATTTTTTAAGTCAATTTTTATTAGGCTTAATTTTTTATTTTTCATTATTATGGAGTAAAGACTATTTTAATAGCAAAGACCCGCTGTAACTGCTAATTTTTAAACTTCTATTGTTAACATTTTAGTAAGGAACAATGATAAACAATGATTAAAAAGATAGGTAAAAGTGTAATTTCCACTTTTATAATCTCTTAAATATATTTTTCTTCTCTTAAATTTAGATGTTCATTTTTCTCCTTAGTTCTTGGGAGAATAAAAGCATTAATAAGAGAGCACCCAACTGAATTTGGTTTTTGTTCAGTTTTACTGAATACCCATTAAGTTTGACAGAAAATACACCAAGATAATTAAATCAGAAGTTTAAAAAGTATAGAACCTATTTCAGGATATTGCTTTTGTAATTCTAGATTATAATTATGTTTAGTATGTACCAGCCTCCATAAAAAATAGTTTTTGAAAATGCTGAAATGTCACACAGGGCAGGTTGGAATGTGGTCAAATCTACTTAGAACATTTGAATTGGAACACAAGGACACAGACACACCGGAAGGAGGAGCTGAATCTCTCGAGATGAGCATGCATTCCCCATGGGGGTTGGACAGGGAAAAGGTGTGTGTTCTAGGCACGCAGAGCATGAACTACACAGAAAGATGGAAACACCGTGACTGCTCTCAAACTGCTGTCAGCTGGTGGGATTGCTGGGGCAGGCTTGTAAGTTACTAATTACAGGACAATGTAGTCAGTGCCTGATAAATGGAAAAAGTCCTATTTTTTCTTTTCTTCTTCTTCTTTTTTTTTTTTTTAGACGGAGTCTCACCCTGTCGCCCAGGCGCAATGGCCCAATCTTGGCTCACGGCAACCTCTGCCTCCCTGGTTGAAGTGATTCTCCTGTCTCAGCCTTTGGAATAGCTGGGATTACAGGCATGTACTACCATACCCAGCTAAGTTTTGTGTTTTTAGTAGAGACAGGATTTCACCATGTGGGCCAAACATGTCTCAAAGTCCTGACCTCAAGGGATCCACCCATCTCAGACTCCCAAAGTGAGGGGATTACAGGCATGAGCCACCACGCCAGGCCTGAAAAGTCCTATTTTTTAGAAGGAAAGAGGCGAGGGAAACTCTTATTTCCTTGGGAAAACAAGGGAAAGCTTGACACAGGAGATATTCCATAACATTCAAGAACTTTCAATTTTCTCATGCCAATGCAAATTAAAAAAAAAAACAACAACTCTGACTGAAGAAGCCAGTGCATTTCATCCCTCTGGAAAGCTATTCTCTTTGTTTTCCCCATGAATTCTCTCATGTTGGGGAACACATGTGCTTTAGGTGAAGGAGCTCCCCACGTTGATTCTGTTTAAGGGATTCATATGCCTTTTGAGTGACATCTAGATAGTTCTCTTTTCTGTCCTTTTCAGAATCAGAGAAGGGCAGAATTAAAGCAAGGAGCAAGCTGTTCCAGGATTGCAATGGGATAGGAACTGAAATGACAAAGAAAATGAGATGATGAAGCATAAGGGAGAATTCCATTTCTATCAACTGATGGGAATCAAAGGGCGGAAGAAGAGAGCTAAAACAGTGATCGATCTGACTTTGGTTTGTCTTGGATACCTTAGTCCTCTTGGTCTCAGGCACTTATTGAATCAGATGCATCCAATGCCTCACTTCCCATGATCCCCCTGCACTTTTTCTTTTCTTCTTCTTCTTCTTTTTTTTTTTAATGCTGCACCATCAACTTGTCATCTACATTAAGTATTTCTTCTAATGCTATTCCTCCCCTAGCCCTCCACCTCCTGACAGGCCCCAGTGTGTGGTGTTCCCCTCCCTGTGTCCATGTGTTCTCACTGTTCAACTCCCACTTATGAGTGAGAACATGCGGTGTTTGCTTTTCTCTTCCTGTGGTAGTTTGCTGAGAATGATGATTTCCAGCTTCATCCATGACCCTGCAAAGGACGTGAACTCATTCTTTCATCCTTTTTATGGCTGTGTAGTATTCGATGGTGTATCTGTACCACATTTTCCACATTTTCTTTATCCAGTCTATCATTGATGGGCATTTGGCTTTGTTCCAAGCCTTCGCTATTGTCCACAGTGCTTTTCTTAGTGAAGACAACACCGTCAATGATCTAATTTGGCCAAAACGGTCTCCCTGTTGGGCATGTAATTTTGATCTGAGCATAAAACTACCAGCAGGGCTGCTGTTTCCATAGATAAACCAGATTACCGACACAAAGTGAGGGGCTCAGGAGCAGGCATAACCTGGAAGAGAACAGAGGGCTTCATTTGATTCACGTAACTACTCTTTCTTTCTACCTTCAAAGCCACGGGCACTAAATCTGTCAACATATACAGAAGTTATTTATTTCTCAAATGGACTTATATCCAGATTTGAAAATAGTTGAGTTTTAGTGTAAATAGATTAATAATTCTTGAATGTAGTTCTATTAGAGAACTCTACCAGAAGATATTATTTATTCAGCTTTGAGTTAAATGCAGGAAAGGTAGCATCAAGCTCTCTACACCAGAAACCAGAAATATTGAGTTCTCTGTGTGATCTGGAGCTTCTTGACCTCGTCTATAAAATGAGAGAATGAGCTTGCTGTTTCCTAAGCTTACCTTCAGTCCTAGCATTACATAAGAAAAATATGAAGACATCGGATAACTCGGGCAGTTGCCAATTTTTATGCGGAAAATCTAGCAGAATTATTATAAATACAAGTTTTCTTAATTTAAGAAAAGGAATCGTTGGTATTATTTTGGATCTGCTCACTTGGTAACCTAATTTGTGAACCTAACCAATTACTAATGAAGACTTTAGGGTTTTTGTAGGATTACAATAATAAGGTGAATGAAACTCTGCTAGCTCAGGGTCTTAAAGTTTTATATAAACAGTTTCCGCATATCTTATCTATTTTATGATCTGTAGTAGACAACATAATCCTATTATGACAAGAAATAGTTGACTGCTTGAAATGTGCATTTGGGAACATAAATCAGGGGGTTGGCACTAAAAATTAGGTGTGTGAAGAATCAAGTGTAATATGAGGTTCTAAATATAGAAATTTGTTCACTAATAAGGTCTAAAGCTTGAAAATTAGGCCAGCGTTGTGCTTTACAAGCTAAATAGCTACACTTAAAACCAAAATTGGGAACTTTGGAACAACATTAAGATGCTGCTGCTGCTTTGAAGTTTAGAAAAATGATATGAATAACTACAAACGAATGTCACATTGATTTTTATTTGAGTTCATTATCAACTTTTCAACATGCTTTTCTTTTTATATATACAGTATTTTGAGTGAGTAATACTCTTTGAATAGTTGTAAAACTTTTTTTCTTGTAGGTACGGAAGTTTCAGTTTTTATTTAACTATATATGTTGTAATCTTATAAAGAAAATAATTTGGGAGGGTAAGTGGTAATATTTCTAAGTAAAATCTTCTTGGTAGAGAAAGTAGGAAAAAATCAGATGTTTAGAGAGCAACCTATTTGCTCTTGGAAGAGAAATATTTATGATTTTATTATAAGATGTAAATTTTCATGATTGAAAAATATAGGAATAAAATTATTTATATCAAGAATCTTCAACCAACAGAGGATAGGATAATCCAGGCTGTGCACCAGGCTTAAAAACCTTGTAATACAGTGATATATGCAACATGAAATTTTTAATCAGAAGTATCTGAATTAAAATATCTAGAAGACATTTGCTAATTTATAGTTATTTATTTTTAAGTATTTATGTTGTATGTAGAAAATATGTGCTTGCATACATACATAATTAGGTTTGATCTGTACCAATTTATTCTGTATCTTCTGTGAGTTCTTAAAGGCTTAATCCTTGGGCCACATTGCACACCATGGACTTAGGCCCTAGCATTGTTTCACTAAGCTTAACAGGACATTCTTAGAGAGAAAAGTGGGTACTTCTGTTCAGATAAGGGGAATCATATTTTTCAAACAACTTAGCAATGGTGTCGTTAGGCGGATGTTAACTGCCAAATGCCATTGAAGATATACTTTTCATTTGCTCTGAAAAAGTTGCATTGCTTTGAAAGTCCTTCCAGATTTCTTTAAATGAAATCCAGAATACATTAAATTAGAACCATTCCTTAGACGTCTTGATTACATACTGATTTTTTAGCAAAATATAAAGATTAAGCCAACTTTGAGACTTGTAAAGAAAGCACGTTTACTTTAAACGTGCTTAAATTATTGTCTAAAGGTTAAAATAACCACCTAAATGCACCCTTGCGTATCTACTAGATAGACTGGTTTAGGCACTTATTTTGTTTCCAAATTGCGCGTATGTGGTGTATGACTTTAAAGCACCAGCTACCTTGGATTGCTAACAGTCTTCAGGCTGCAACTGAGTGTAATCGGGCAGAGTGCTCTCCACTTTGGAACTGCTCTCCATTGAGCAAGCCAAGCCAGAGTGTGGTGACCCTGGAGTATGGGGCAAGGCCCATTTATATACTCAGATTCTGCCTTGGGGCTGAGTTCATGAATGAGTGATAGTTAGTTTGGGACAAAGTAGAAGATGATGAAGTCTAATCCATTTTATCAATATGTTCATGATTCTATTTGTGTGCCTGCGCTTTTTTATTTTAGGTGTTAGTTGTTATGACCTGAAGCATGAGCATATTTTGATCACTCTGCTCTTTTGCAAGGGCAGACTTGAATAGCACATGCTTCCATCAAGTAAGAAAAAGTTTCTTTTTAGGTGGCATTCATTCTTTTCTTTTTGTTGAGTGAGATGGTCTGCTTTTGGGGGATGCAGGTGTTTAATGTCCATATTTTCCTTTTCTATTATGGTAGATACTTGAAAACCTTCAAAATAAAATTACATCATAGAATGAAGACTTACCTTTAACAAACCCTATCCTTAAATTTGCTTTTTAATAACATGGAATGCGGACTCTGGCACCAGTTCTAAGTCAGTCATTTTCATAAAACTAGTAAAAGAATTGTTTCTGAGGCCGACCTTTTTATAAGAGCATGTTAACCTACATGTTGGTATGTATTTCCAGATACAACTTTGGATTAATCAAGCTTAAAATTAAATTTGCATTTTCAGGAAATTTTGAAATTTTGATTTTGAAATAATGTCTCTCTTTAAAAATCTTGATGATTTAATAATAACATTTTCATAGCTTTCCTGAGAGAAAAAGTAGTTACTATAACCCGCATTTCACAGATAATAAGGAAAGAATTTCCATTCTTTTTAAGCCAAATGAGTTAGTGGAGACCACAAAAGCCAGCCCCATTTCTTGCTAGGGTTATAATTCCCAAGGGTGCAGCTTTTAATTCTGACTAAAAACAATGGCCTAAAAATAAGTTACTGCAATACCTGAAATGTTGTATGTGAATGAATATTTTGAATCTAAATTCCAAGTTCTTCTTGCATTGAAAACACAACGCCTAATGGTACATAGTGGAGGAAGAGGATTAAGCCATTTTCTCTTATTTGTTTTGCTCCTTGGTGGCTTTAAACCAATCCCTTAATAGGATTCAATTTTGACTTTGACAATTAAACTTTCTATGTAATGAAAGGGCAGTGGTTGTTTTGGAAAAAGATAATAGGTGTTATAAGGGGTGTTACCTTTGGAAGTTTATGAGTCTAAAAGTCAATGTAATAAAACATTGCAGTCTTAAAGGGAGGCTGTGTAAATGTGTTGCTACAGTAGTTAAGTATATAAATGACTTTTCTACTTATACAGACTTCTGCACAGCTCTTATATCATGCAAATATGTGTTTATCAAAGAGAACTTTAAGAATATATCAGGCCTGGGAACTTTTACTTTCGTTGTTTAAAACTATGTATGTTAAACAAATGACCTTGATTCAAAAAATTATATTAGCACTGTCAGAATTAGCCTTTGGTGTATTATTTAAATAGATAGTCTATATTTCCATGAAGAATGCATTTGCTACTTGCATAACTTTAAAATCGGAGTCAAAGGAAAACCAAATAATTTCATCTCCTAATTTATACAAGCAGAAATCCTTACACTGTCACCCTAAATGGCTTTCCCCACCAAGGGCAAGCCTGCTATGTAGAAGAAATGCTACATTATATTTTTAAGAAATTGTTTTAGAAAGAAAGTCATTTTATTTTCTCAATGTCCGCAATATGTAACAGGGCATTCTGTTTTAAAACCCAAAAACACCTCAATCAATCTCAAGATCAGTAACTGAAGCTTGTTCAGTCTGTCAAGAGCTAGTGTTACTTTTTGCAATGTGACTGGACAACATTCTTATTCTCACTTACAAAGTGAGATAGAATATTCAGTTCCTTCTGAACGCTCTTTTTCTTTTGTTTGCCTTAAATATGGGAGTAGAGAAGAGGTTGGCAGAAATAAGGGAATGTGTGTACAAATGTCAATTTGGATGTTATTTTAATCACCTTCCTTAGGATGAATATAATCCGTTAGAGATTTGTGTGTGTGCATGTGTAAGTGTATGAGATGGTATGACATTTTTTACTTATATCTATGTTATTCTGAAAAAAAACTTGCAAATGTGTAAATCATTATGAACACTGCCCTGTCCTCCTCCTTCCTCTCCCTTCTTTTCCTACACTCATAAATGACCCAATTTATGAGCATGTAAGCTGATATTCCTTTTGGTCTATATTCTTCCTTAGAAAAGAGAGATCACAAATGCATCAGCGTAGACAAACTGCTGTAATCAGTAAAGTTGGAAGCTGACACACTTATAGAGTCCTGCTTGCCAAAAATAGGATTTCATTTGTACTGGAATTTTTTTCCCCTGAACCAGTTTTGCCAATGCTGTTGTAAATGACAACTTTGGGAATGCAGGATTGGGGAACACAATATTTCAGTAGGTGGCGCTTCAACACAGCCCACCTGCTCGAGGGCTTATGTGCGTGCTCAACTTTCTAATACCTGTGGTGCCTCAAAGAGGCTTGGCCCAGTTTGTTAACATCGCAGCCAGACTGTTGTCCCAGGCAGTAACAACCTCAAATGCAGCTGAAACATCTAGGTGGGAAGGGCTGTTACTGCATGTTGCTGGTAATTGTTTTCACATAGACACACACGCTCACACCTTCATACATACCTACACGAGCTCTACTTCTAAAATTAAAAGCCAGAGAACCCATCTCAAAATGTCAATGATGTTGCAATAATCTGTTTCTTATTTGTTTTTTGTTTTTTTTAATCTGGATTACTGGTTTATAGTTGCTTATCTGCATGTCTATTTGTTTTCTTTTAAAAAGAATTTTGCAATATTTTTGCACCATTAGTTCTTAGTGAACACAAAGATTTTCTCTTTCAAATATTATTACTATTTAAATAAATAAAAGAGTACACAGAAATATCAAAAGCTCACTTTTTAAAAATTCAGTAAAAGAAACTCTCTGCAGTGATGTTCCCTAACATGTCTATACATTGACATAAACCAGGATGATTAAGTGGATGTTAAGCCACATGTCATTGACAAACAAGAATAGAGATGCCTGGAGAGAAATGTACTATAAAGGGCTTCACTGCACCAAGAAAGCTCCCTATGGTCCATTGACCTACGGATATCTGCAAACTTCATCCTAGAGAAGATGAAGAAGGAGACTAGAATATTTTACAATAACTAGGCACTCCTTTTTGAAAAGATGAGAAACTGACAGTATTTTCTTCTTTTCTGATTTGTCGACCAACATTCAGAGGTCTGAATATCACAGATATTTTAGATTGTTATGTCATTTGCTAATGTTTTATTGAAATCTTCTAAATATACAATAAATAAATTTTCCATCGAAAATACTGCATATTAGGAAAGTTCACTCTGCTTTTCTTTGCCTTTCAATCTGCTGCTTTTATATAAATTGAAGTACACATTTTCAGAGTAGTGAGTAAATATAAAATAACTTGCATTTAAAAAATATTATTTAGTATATAATATTGATATGAAAATGTTATATATAAAGTAATGGCATGTATAATGAGTATAAAAATAAACTAATTAAATGAACAAAATAAAAGAAAAAAATGCTTTCTGTTTCTCCTAGGTCATCTGTTATTTATTCTATAATTCATAGACACTTAAAAAATTAACAGAAAAATACATTTTGGGTTCTGATATATTTTTAAAAAGCTTCTAGATAATAAAGCATATATATATATTTTTTTTCATAATCAGGGATTCAAATATTGAACACATTTTTTCCTCCTTGAAAAGGCTAATAGAAAAAAACATCAGCTAGCTTTTTTCTTTTGTCTATAATTCTTGATAGAATTACAGATTTAAGAGAAAGAAACACAAATTGAATTTTCCGATTCCTTTCTCTGCAAAGCCACAATATGTATCACTGCTATGATGTAAGTTTTGAAACATATCTTTCCTATATGCATCTATTACACTTGGATACCTGCTCTCTATTTCTGCATGTTTTAAAGCTTCCTTATGAAGAAGAAGGAAAAGGGCCCTCTAAAATTTCACATCTTTGTTATTAGAATATATTGACATCCCTTGCTTCGTTGACTTTTTATTACAGTCCTGAGGTTAAAAAAAAAAAAGATTGTCAGTGTCAGCTCAGCTCTTTGTTGTGATTCCAAGTGAAGATTTTTGGCATTTTCTCTTTGCTTTCAGCTCTGTGGATTTTCTTTTTCACTTTATCTTATTTTCAGTAGAAGTCAGGTTAATGACAAACTTGAAAGGTTTGGGATTATTATTTTTCCTTTTCCATAGGTTTTGTGCCACAAAATGCCAACATAAAAGATAGTTTTGCATCAGGCCCTCTTGGCCACTGGGTCCTCCGCTGAGGCCCTGGCATCTGTCAGCAAGGAACACTCCAATCTGGGCTCCCTGCTGAGCTGAGATGTGGCTGCCTCCCCCAGTAAAGGACCACACTGCTCCTGAGCCAAAGCACGGGACCATCTGATGCGAGTCTGGCCTAATGAAAGTCCAGCATGGGGCTAAATGAGTTTCTACCACTGCTGGGTGAGGGGCTAATGATAAAACAGCTCCCTGGGCTCACCGCTGCTGTTGGTATCTTTGTCAGGGCATATGGCAGTTGGCTGAATGCCTCACTTGTGCGATTTCCTATCGAATTTATCCTGAGAATGTGTTATGTCTTGCCCCTCTCGTCCCTTCTCCACCTCCCTTTGGCCTCCTCTTCAGCTCTTCTGTACTCTGAGGGTCCCTTGATTTTTGGGCCATAAAAACTCTCTTTTTATTTTGTGAAACTATGATTAAAAAAAAAAAACAAAAAACTTGGAAGGCAAAATAGAAAAATGGAAGAGAGAATGATATTGACTTACATCCAGTGGGTGGTTTTATTTCCTTTGGAACATTATAAGCTAAAAGCATAAATTTCACAGACCAGAGAAACAATCAGCTTGAAACTTGTTGAATACAGTAATGCTAACTAAAAATTTTCTTTATTTTATGTTCTTTCTTTCTTTCTTTCTCCCACTTTACAACCCATCACTTATATAATGTATTTAGGAATTTATAAGTAATAAATAAGTGATTTCAAAACTTTTTTTTTATTACTGGAATTTTTCAATGGATTTAATTAAACACTATACAGAAAAAAAAAAAAAAAAACACTTACTTTGGTTTACTTTCTTTGTCCTTAGTGTCCTGAGAGAAGACACATTTTGGAAGATTCTAATTTATGGGTGCATTGCGTAGACCAATTTTGGTGGTTTTTTTGGCTATGTTTCGGTTGGATATATGCAGATTTATAGCACAATTTGAACTGCTATGGGAAAGTGCCTACAATAAAAATTAAAGCAATCTTCCAAATTCTAGAAACATTTCAAAAATGTATGTTCTATTCTTTTTACATTTATAAGCTCATTAAACATAAATAAATACTTCGATGCCAATTCTGATATTTTAATATTGCCTGCATAATATTGTATCTGAATTTGGTTTGTTTGATTCTGTGATTTGTTTTTAGATACATTCTTATTGTCCTTGTTAGTGTAGAAGTAGATTAAAATGTTGATGATAAAAGGACATGATCATGAAAGCTTAATGTAATGACATTTTATCCTTTACACTAGAAAGTCACACATCTAAGAGCAACAGAGTTATGCAGAAGGTCCTAAAACTTAGATTTTTTATATGTAAAGGTCATGGTTTTGGCTCTTTTTGCTAAGGTGTCTCTTTTTCTGTCAGTGTCATTCAACTTACGTTTCTGTCAGAAATCTCCAGGACTTAAATACGATGTGAATTTTCACAGCTGCAAGAAATAGTCCATTCTAATCTAAATATAAGTGATCCTTTCATAAACTTGTTCTGAACAATTCTAAATGAAATCTCTTAAAAATCGCTTGTTTCTTACTGAATGAACCCAGTTGCGTGGCGAGGTTCCACATGGGCCCCAGGTGGACCCCGTGTCGGCCATGCGGTCAGTGATATGATATAAATGATATTGTTTTCTTGTAAATCGCATGCTGCAGAAATACCATCACGTTCCACATGCCGTATGCCCCATTTTAATTTATTCCCATGACAAAAACTCCATTAATATAATTTTGGAACAAAGTGAAAATGATAGGAATTTTCTGTGTCACAGAAAAACTAAGCCTGCTTTCTTCTTAAGGAAATATTGCTTTAAAAATGCAAGAAAATCCAGTTGCTAACTTACAGAATTTCTTCACAGTGCAAACAGTATTCACAAAGTATTTTCAAATCTGCAGTGTTGAAATAAATTATAATATTTTCCTCATATTTTTATATCTTACTTTGTAAGCTGTCTACACATATTTAAAACCTGTATTTGTTGGCTTTTCCTAATAAATTTATTAAAATACTTTTATATGCTAGTATTTTTGAGGCTTGCCATGAACCAAGGAAAACTACACCTTTCATTTGGCAACTCCAATTGTGTATGATTACAAGATTCCCTACTTCCAGGCAAATATGAAATAATATGGAATAATGAAAAGAATTATGTACTAAAGAGTCAAGAAGGCTAATTTTCACAATTCTGTCACTTCATAGGAATGTGGCCCTTTCTATTAAAAATTATAATAGGCACACATTTGCTGACCCGTTGTATGTCAGATACTTCCCCCGCCTCATGATTTTATTTTATTCTCATAGCATCAGTGAGGTTCAGAGAACTTTAGAAACACATCCGGAGGGTCACAGATAGTAAGAGACACAACAGAGCTTCAAAATGTTATCATATCAGACACTGAAATCATCAAAATGTATTCTCATTCTACCGTTGAACTTTTTTACTCTCTCTGAATCACAGTTGTGGACTAGGAAAGTTTGGGATGTAAATGAGAAAGTTTTGGCTTTTATATCAGCTATAAAATTCTGAGTCTGCTGTAATTGTCAACAACTACCTCCTCAACATAATGCAGTGGGTAGTGCAGTCACTGGATGACAGAGCAATTCAAGTCATAGGATGGAACTAAGCCATGCAGACAAAACGTAGCAATGAATCACTAAATCACTAGAAGCTTGGTAGTGTAATCATTAGCATTGACTACTTATAGAGTATTTGGAAACTTTTAAGCTGTTTATCCTCTTTGAATTAGCCTGTTTAAGAGAAATAAAAAGAAAAAAAAAAAAAAAGAAGAGCAAATGAAAGAAAAGGAAGAAAAAGAAAAGAGGAAAGAATCGAAAAATAGAAGACTCCAGTGGTTGTTAGCATAGACCTGCTTCTCCTGATTTGACCATATACTTCCAAAATATTGGTTTGACAAAAAAGCTTGCACTCTATAATTACAGAAAAAAAATCAGTAGATTTGAAAGGAGACATGGATTTTCTTTTAGTAAACACATGTTTTTATGTCCGCCTACTAATCAACTAGTTTCTCAAAACAGCTTTGTGGCAAAGCTGCTAAACAAAACAAAACAAAAAAACAGAGGATATCTGTATTCATCTTTCCTCTTGCCAAACTACTTCTTGATAATTTATAGAACCACGTAATCGCCCTACTAGATAACTGGAGTGTTTTTAGTGTGTACTGGCTATTAATATGGAGAACTAAAATATGGGTTAATATTCTGTTAAAATAGCAGAAAATAAAGTAAGTTCATAAATATCTTCTACCTCTAATTCATAATATAAATACATATATTTAATAAAACATTTATTAAATATTTTAAATAGGTACTTGATAAATATCTGAATAGCTTGGCAAGGTCTTTTATACATAAACCATATAGCTAATATAACACATATTAATGATAATGTAATACATAAAATTATATATGTTAGGAGTTGGGATTAATTTTATTTTTGATGTTTCATTATCTAAAGAGATAATTTTCCCTCAAAATAATTTTGTATTAATCAGATTTACTTCATACATAAATAAATGGACAAATAAAATATATTTTAAATCTATGTGTATATATATACTTGGAATTATAAAGAAACAATTTCATGGTTGTTGGTATCCAGTAAATTGTACACACACAAGTTTTTAAGTTTTTTACTTTCCGGCATTATTCCTGCACTTAGGAAGAAAATATTGTTGGTTTTGAAACCATAGCTTCAAGAACTTTAGATGTGTTAGCCAAGGAAAGATGTAATTTACTCATCTATCTATCTATCTATCTATCTATCTATCTATCTATCATCTACCTAAGCTACGGTTATGTTTAATATGTCAACTCCCAATTGGTTCAAGTTCTCCTGCTCATTCCTATGGTGGTGTTTTTTTCTCAAGCAGAACTTTTGGAGAAGCTCCTAATTTGCAAGAAAAATAAGTTATGTAGTTTGCAGGTCATGAACATTTCTAAATGCAAGAGAATCACTGATGAAAGAGAAGATAAAAATATATAGAATTATCTCATAGAAGGGAGGAAAGTGTGAATAATACATTATTCTATGTAAGTGCTGAAGGAACATGAATGTATTTCATAGAAAATGAACAGGTGCTATATAAAAGAATATTTTTAGCTGACAGCATAGAGAAATATGTTAATCTAGCAGATGTGAACTTGGAGCAATTTATTTTGGATCGATAACACTAAGCCATATTAATAAAACACATTGAAGTGATTTTAGACTAGCTGTGTGACCTGCTACTCAGATGGCACAAAACTTCTTTTATCTGTCCATTGTACCAAGGCAAGAGGGAACATGTAGAGACGTGGATGACAGGGCAAGTTTCAAAACCAAAGACATTAAAAAGGAGTTTGGAAACACACTGCCATTATTCAGAATTGTATTTAATGATCATACCCTATAACTTTATATTTTGGCTACAAGTGTCTATAGTAACTCCTACAGATTGCATGTTTTCCTATTATTTTTAATTACCTTCTTGAGAAACAAGTTTACTGCTGCCTAGACACATTGAGACAAAGTTATTGTTTGGCAGATTGTCACATATGAATTTCTAGTCATAATTTTTGTTTCTAGTCTTTAAGAAAGTTCCAAATATTTTTCTTGTTTTTGAGAAAATTGTTTTTTATATTACTGATTAATGTACACCAAAATTCATTGGAGTATCTCTTTTTAAACACTTTTTCAAACATAACAGAATTGTTTGTTTTGAAAATTCTATGTATTACTTTATGTGTGGAACACTACATTTTGCTTTCAGCCAAAAATGTTAAGCCATTCACAAACATTAACAATTTTTTATGCCTCCAAATAACCATCACATCACTTTGGGACATGGAATACTACATTTGCTGTTTACAAGTGGAGTGATTTTATCATTTATGCTTATTAATTGGTGATATTTCAGGGCATAAAAAATTAAGACTTCATTACATCTCATTTGGAATTTCATCAGGTCTCCTCTTTGTAGTCAAAATATTAGACTCATTCTGGGCATTTGGCTTTATAGTCACAAGTAGACTGTTAATGTGTTTCAGTAGTACTATAAGCACAGCCTAAATAAGTAGTAGTGAAATCTTTTTTAAAACCAGGTTAAAATGGCCACATTTCACCTCCACCCATCATGTTCATAACTCCAACATGCTTCCCAGAGGGGTAGTGAATGAATACTCATTAAAAACTATGAAAAAAGGGTCTTGTAGTTATACCTGGCAAGATGCAGTTAGAACTACAAAATCTTTAACACAAATCCAGGTCAATTAGCATTTATATGGTGTTGTACAATCATCAGCTTATATATAAACATTCTTACAAATTAGGTGTGAACCCCATTTCACAGCCATTGAAAACTGAGAAAGGCATTTTCTCAGCAACACCCAGAAAACGCAGCATAGTCTTGGTTCCTACCCTTTTTGAGGCTAGTATTTATTCTAAAGCGTGAAGTGCTCAGTATTTGGGAATGGCTTTCAAAATTTAATGATAAAAAATGTCACAAAATATTCAGCAATCTAAGTTTTAAAAATTCAAGTTCTGTCCTGCTCCCACATTTAATGCTAAAATTCATTTTCTCTAGCAAAAGGAGCAGAGACAGTTCTGTCTACCCCATTTTCCTCTTGATTTTATTATTGCTGCTATTCATTCTTCTGCATCTTTCAAGAATTTTTCCCCTTTTTCATTTTTAGTTTTTGCAAACATACCTAAATAATAAGTGGGAAAGTAAGATATAAACCCAAAAGGATTTTAGTTGCAAATTCCAAGATTGAAGTTATTTTTCTATTCAAGTTATAGTTTATTTCATAAACTTTACGTTGGAGGCTCTAACTTGGTTTCCCAGTTTTGAAAAAGCTTACTTTAATTTTCTGTTACATGCTTTCAAATTGCTAAGGCCAACTGAACTATAATATATAAAAGACATAATCTGTTTCATGTCGTAAAGCAAAGCCACTCTAAATTAACTATATTTAGGGGACAGACTTATGGAAATACCCCATGCATAAAGGTGTTGGGCTTAGTAATAGAACACATTCATGTTTTTCTAATGTGTTTGACAAGTTTTGTCCAAATATTAAAATAGCATGGCTTCATGAGACTTTGGCTAATCATAGAAGATTGTCTTTGTGATATTAATAAAAATGCATTTGGACTTATTTATGAGCAGATAGAATGTGATCATAATATGTTTAGGATGAGCAGCCCTGAGACAGGGAATATGGCATCCCTGAATCAGGAACATGGCAGATTGTTGAGTTCTCCCAGGCTGAATTTTGAAGACACCTTTAAGTCATTTTGTAGTTTTTACTCATAACAATAAGTCTCAGGTCATCTATAAAGTACATTTCTAAAAATCAGATTTGTTTTATCTGGTAGAATTTTAATTCTATTTTATATTCACTCGCTTGCTAACTGAGAGAGGCTACTAATTTTATATAATTTGTGATTTATTTGTATCATTTCAATAAAGAAATAAATGATATATGAGAGTTTATTTTTATTTAAAGGAAATCAGAAATGAAAGCTTTTATAATGTGAAAAAATTACAGGCTAATATTCCTGATGAATGTTGTTGCAAAAATCTTCAGCAAAATACCAATAAAACAAATTCAACAGCACCTCAAAATAATCATATATCATGGACAAGTAAGATTTATCCTTAGAATTCAAGGATGGTACGCCATGTGAATATCAATTCATGTGATACACTATACTAAGATCATATGAACTTAAAAGATAAGTTCATATGAGCATCTCAATAGATGCAGAAAAAGCATTTGACAAAGTTCAACATACTTTCATAATAAAAACTCCCCAAAAATTAGGTATAGAAGGAATATACCTTAACATAATGCCATATGTAATCATAATAATATGACAGACTCACAGCTAACATCCTAGTCAACTGTTTTTAAGATGAGGACCAAGGTAAGGATGCTCATTTTCATCATTTCTATTCAATACAGTACAGAAAGTCCTAGTTAGAGCAGTTAGGCAAAAACACAAACAAACAAAGTGCAATCAAATCAGAAAGAAATTAAATTATCAGTTTGTAGATAATATAAAAACCCTAAGGATTCCACCAAAAAAGAGTTGAAACTAATAAACAAATTTAATAAAGTTGCAGAATGCAAAATCAACATGCAAAAATCAGTAGTGTTTCTATACACTAACAATGAACTATCCTAAATTGAAAAATTTTTAAATATCATTTACAATAGCATCAGAAAAACAAACTACTTCAGAATAAATTTAATCAAAGAGATAAAAACTATGGACTGAAAACAATTTAAAAAAATGAAATAAATTTAAGAAGACCTAACTGAATGGAAAGCTATCCTGTGTACATAGATTGGAAGAATTAATATTGTTAAAATGTCAATACTACTCAAAGTAATTGTATTTATTAGTCCATCCTCACACTGCTAATAAAGACATATCTGAGACTAATTCATAGAGGAAAGAGGTTTAATTGACTTACAGTTCTGCAGGGTTGGGGAAGCCTCAGAAAACTTACAATCATGGCAGAAGTGGAAGCAAACACATCCTTCTTCACATGGTGGCAGCAAAGAGAAGTGCCAAGCAAAAGGGAGAAAAGCCCCTTATAAAACCATCAGATATTGTGAAAACTCATCCACAATCATGAGACCATCATGAGGGTAACCACCCCTATGATTAAATTACCTCCCACTGGGTCCATCCCATGCAACGTGGGGATTATGGGAACTACAATTCAAGATGAGATTTGAGTAGGAACACACCCAAACTATATCATTCCACCTTGGTCCCTCCAAAATCTCATGTCCTCAACATTCCAAAACACAATGATGCCCTTCCAACAGTCCCCTCAAAGTCTTAACTCATTCCAGCATTAACTCAAAAGTCCAAATCCAAAGTCTCATCTGAGACAAAGAAAGTCCCTCCCACCTATGAGCCTGTAAAATCAAAAGAGGTTAGTTACTTCCTACATACTATGGGAGTACAGGCATTGGGTAAATGCATCCATTGCAAATGGGAGAAATTGGCCAAAACAAAGGGGCCATGGGACCCATGCAAGTCCAAAATCAAATAGGGCAGTCATTAAACTTTAAAGTTCTAAAATGATCAACTTTGACACCATGTCTTAAATCCAGGGCACATTGATGCAAGAGGTGGGCTCCCACATCCTTGGGCAGTTTTGCACCTTGGCTTTGGAGGGTACAGTTCCCCTTCTGGCTGCATTCATGGGCTGGCGTTGAGTGTCTGCAGCTTTTCCAGGTACATGGTGCAAACTGTCGGAGGATCTAACATTCTGGGATCTGGAAGATGGTGACCTTCCCACAGCTCCACTAGGCAATGTCCCAGTGGGAACTCTGTGTGGTGTCCAACCCCATATTTCCCTTCTGCACTACCCTAGCAGAGGTTCTCCATGAGGGCTTCACCCTTGCAGTAAACTTCTGTCTGGACATCCAGGCATTTCCATAAATCCTCTGAAATATAGGTAGAGGTACTCAAACCTCAATTCCTGACTTCTGTGAACCCATAGGTTCATCACCTCAAAGAAGCCACCAAGGCTTGATGCTTGCACCCTGTGATGCAATTGCTCAAACTATACCTTGGACCCTTTCAGCCACATCTGGAGCTGAAGCAGCTAGGGTGCAGGGTACTATGTCATGATGCTGCATAAAGAAGAGAGCCCCTGATCCTGGCCCAGAAAATCATTTTTCCCTTCTAGACCCCCAGACCTGTGATGAGAGGAGCTGCCATGAAGGTCTCTGACATGTGCTGGAGATATTTTCCCTGTTGTCTTGGTGATTCACATGGCTTCTCTAGGCAGATACCCTAAATCATCTCTCTCAAGTTCAAGGTTCCACAGATCTCTGGACAGAGGCAAAATTCTGCCAGTCTCTTTGCCTAGCAAGAGTGGACTTTACCCAAGTTTTCAACCAGTTCTTCACCTCCATCTGAGACCACCTCAGACTGACTTCATTGCCCATATTACTATCAGCATTTTGGTCAACGCCATCAACAAGTCTCTAGGAAGTTAAAAACTTTCGCACATCTTTCTTTCTTCTGAGCCCTCCAAGTCTCTGGAAAGTTTCAAACTTTCCCACACTTTTCTGTCTTTTTCTGAGTCCTCCAAATGGTTCTGACCTCTGCCTGTTACCGAGTTCCAAAATCACTTCCACATTTTGGGTATCTTTATAGCAGTGCCCCACTCTCTTCAGTACAAATTTACTGTATTAGTCCATTCTCCTGCTGCTAATAAAGACATATCTGAGACTAAGTAATGGATAAAGGAAAGAGGTTTAATTGATTCACAGATCAGCATAGCTGGGGAGGCCTCAAAAACCTACAATCATTGCAGAAGAGGAAGCAAATACATTCTACTTCACATGGTGGCAGCAAGGAGAAGTTCCATGCAAAGGGGGAAAACCCCCTTATAAAACCATCAGATCTCATGAGAACTGATATTATGAGAACAGCATGAGGGTAATCACCCCCACAATTAAATTGCCTCCCACTGGGTCCCTCCATGACACATAGGAATTATGGGAACAACAATTCAAGATAAGATTTGGGTGGGGACACATGTAAGTAATGTACAGATTCAATACAATATCAAAATTCCAATGAATGCTTTACAGAAAAAGAAAACAAAACTTTAATATTCATATGAAACCAGAAAAGGCCCTGAGTAGCCAAAGCAATCTTGAGAGAAATGAAACAATGCTGGAGGCATTATTCTACCTTATTTCAAAATAAACAACAAAGTTGTAGTAAACAAAACAGCATCATACTGCCATCATAAGAAATAAAGACAAATGTAACAGAATAGAGAGACCAGAAGTAAATCCACACATCTATGTACTCAATTGATCTTTGACAAAGGTACCAAGAATACACAAAAGGGACAGTAAAATATCTTATTTTCCTTTGGAAAGGAAAACCAGATATCCACATACAGAAAAATTAAATTGGACCCTCATCTCATAACATGAAATAAATGAAAGATTTAAATGTAAAACCCAAAGCTATAAAACTACTAGCAGAAAATACTTTAAAAATCTTGATATTGGTCTGAACAGTTATTTTTTGGTTATGACCACAAAACACACACAACAGAAGCAAAAAGATACAAATTGGATTACATCAAATTAAAAGGCTTCCACACAACACAGAAAACAATAAATGGAGTGAAGAAATAACCTACAAAATAGAAAAAATGACTGTAGACCATACATCGAATAAAGGGTTGATATCCAAAATATATAAGGAACTCAAACAAAAAAACAACCCAAATAAAAAGTGGACAACAGAACGGAACAGACATATCTCAAAAGGAAATATACAAAAGGCCAACAGGTATATGAAAAAATGCTCAACATCATTAAACATCAGACAAATACACATTAAAACGACAATGAGTTATCACCTCACATATATTAGAATGCCTATTTTCAAATAAACAAAATTTAAAAATTTTGACAAGGATGTGGGTAAAAAGGTATACTATTGGTAGGAATGTAAATTAGTACAGAAATTACGGAAAATAGCACAAAGACTCATTAAAAAAAAAAGGTAAACTACCATACTATCCAGCAATCTCACTTCTGGGTATATATCCAAAAGAAATTAAATCAGTATGTCAAAGAGATATTTGCGTTTCCATGTACTCTGCAGCATTATTCACAATAGACAAGATATGGAATCAAATTAAGTGTCTATTGAAAGATGTAGGGATAAAGAAAACAGTATAATACGCAATGGAACACTATTCAGCCTTAAAAAATAAGAAAATTCTTTTATTTGAGACAACATGAATGAACTTGGAGGACATTATGTTAAGAGAAACAAGCCAGGCATGGAAAGACAAATACCTAATGATCTCACTTTATACTAGAATCTCTAACAAGTGGAACTCATAGAAGCAGTGAATAAAATGGTGGTTGCCAAAGGATGAAAGCAGGAACAGATATGGCCAGTAGTTACAATGTTTCAGTTAGGATGAAGATGTTCTGGAGATCTCTTGTACAGCATTGTTACTATAGTCAATAATAATGCATAGTATACTTGAAAATAGCTAAAATAGTAGATCTTAGGTGTTCTCACCACACACACACACACACAGATACACATAATCATGTGAAGTGATGGATATCTTAATTAGCTTGCTATGCTAATTATTTCACAACATATCATGTCTTAAAACATCACATTGTATATTATAAACATATATCATTTCTGTTTTATCAAGTATGCTTCAATGAAACTGGGGAAAAGATTTAATAAAGATTGTATGTTTGTATAACATAAATAACTTTTCATGGTGACATAATAGTTATCCTGTCATTTATATGCTATAACTGTAATTTCAAGTAAAGTATATTAATATTTGTAACATTTTAATACTGCAGAAGTAAACAAGATGTTTAGCATGGATTTTGCATGTGTACCAGTTTATACAGCAATATTCATGGGACCAACTGTATTTTCCTCACAAAGATCATGCTTTCCTCTGGCTTAACTCCTAATTCTGTTGTCAGCTTAGGCCCAGGCTTCATGCCACCCTTCCTTGAAAATTCACTCAAAAAAGAGTTACTATTTGGGGGCGTTTCTTACATGCCAGGTACTGCGTTAAGTACATTGGATACATCATTGCATCAGTTCTCACAACTCAAGGAAATAATAATTATTTATGTCCACTTTAGAGAGGTTGACTTATGTTCAAATTTAGAAACTAGTGGATCCAATTGAATATAAAGTTAGATTAATATTAAAGCCAAAGTTTTTAACCACTGTATTATTTTCAGCTCAGTTCATCTTTGTAAATTTTAACTCTGAAGGGAACAAAGAAAGGGTTAGGTTGAAGACATAACAGTTATCTCTGTGTTTTAGAATAAAATATTTAACCTACTAGATTCTTATGTCACCTTCTTAAAAATAGAAATAACCTCAAAATAACTAGTCTGTCATGGAAAATTATTTAGGAATGGGCCTGGAATCTATTTAAGTCAATAATTCTCATGCTTAAAAAAATCCAATTAACTAAATCTTTCAATCATCCTTTTCAACAAATAATAACTGAACACCCAAATATGCTCTGATATAGGTGTGTGTAAATTTACATGACCAAGAAAGATGAGAGCTCTGCTTCCGTGGATCTTGCATTCTGGCATCGCTCAAATAAGAAACAAATAATCCAGATGCCATGAAGTTAATTTCAAATTGTGAGAATGTCTATGAAAAAAATAAAGAGAATAATGTGATGGAAAGCAAGCTTGCTCAGAGGCTGTTTTAATGCAGGTGAAAATAAGCTTCTATTAGGAATTGTTAAAATAGATAACACAAAATAAATAATATATTTCACATTTTATATTTTATATCCATCAAATTCAGCACCCTGTATTTGCTTCAGTAGCAAAATGATATTTTGAATGACTATAGGAATTAATGAAATTACCTCTCAAATATCAGAATAAAATTGGTGACCCAGAATGCCAAGTGTTGCTATCCTGCGCTAAGCATGCCCTACTTACACCATCAGAGAGAAAACCGCTGGAGAAGGAATTAATGGATGCCCAGTTATTGTTAGGGGTATACCCTCTATTGTTTGTGAAGATCTTTCCAAGAGACTCAAGGTTTTTATAGACTAAAATTGGGATTAATCATTTACTTATGAGATGTTCACAACCAAACCTAATTAATTGTTAAATAAATATAATATTCCTGTGGTCCAAATCAGTAGAGATGCACCTGTAAGACTCATTCTCTTCCCAAATTTCTGTATTTTTGTTGTTGATGATGATGATAATGATAATGATGCTACTCTCAAAGTTGGATGGAAAAAAAAAAAACAATGCTTTAAAATACAACATGTATGATCATACACTACTTGGGATACTGAGGAGTAGGTACCCATCTTCTTTTTGGTACAAACACACTTACAAGGCCTTTCATACTAAATGACTCTTTTGATGATGGACTGACTATTCAAGCAAGGTGGGTATCTATGCCATTTAAATAAAGAAAAAATAGGCCAGGCACAGGGGCTCACCCCTGTAATCCCAGAACTTTGGGAAGCTGAGGCAGGCAGATTGCTCGAGCTAAGGAGTTCGAGACCAGCCGTGGCAACATGACAAGCAACCATGTCTCTACAAAAAAATACAAAAACTAACCAGGTGTGATGGATGTATGCCTGTAGTCCCAGCTACTCGGGAGGCTGAGGTGGGAGGATCACCTGTGCCTAGGACTTTGAGGGAGCCGAGATCATGTAATTGGACTCTGGCCTGAATGACAAAGAGACACCTTATCTCAAAAAAAAAAAAAAAAGAATAAGATAAAAAGAAACAAAAATCATAAATAAAAGAACTGTAGATCTGCAAACAATTTTTTCAGCATTTCAAATCTTTAGCATGTGTATACGAATTAATTGTCGAGGTTGTAATACACTTTTATGGATTAATCACGGCACTGTTGATTATCTATTCCCCTCTAAGAAAAGCTGCATGAGAATTTGCCTGTCTACCGGATCATCATTGTTGATTCCATTTAGTCTCTGACTGTGATTACTTGCAGCTGGGATCCATTTGCAACAACATTTTTATATCATGTACAAGATTAGAGCAAACAAACTACTTTGACTACAGTATTCTCCAATTACATTAATTTTATCCACTGATGTCTTTATTTCCTTCCTTTCCAATTTAACTGTGTAATGTGAAAATTGACCCTATTTTTGTGCCTATTGTGATGTTCTTAATCCTCTCTTTCTTCCCACATGGTGTTAGTTGCATAAGAGGACTTCACAAACAAAATCCTCTAATGGGAACAAGAGGATTTTCCTTTTTGCAGAAAAATCCCAAAATGACTCCTACACTTAACTTTCCAAGCTTTGAGTTGAAGGAAAGATGTTTCAAACATCCATTACAAAAACATGTAGCAGTTCTACACTACCATCACCTACCCTTGGAATCTTTCCATCTCTTAGGACAGAACCACAGTAATTAAGTCTGGCTAAAAGGAGAAAACTATATAGGGAATAGTGGGGTTGAGTGTGGTAAATGGTGATGGAAAGGTTATCATAGAAAAGAAAAAAATTAAAAAGATAAAAGAGACGTAAAGAGGAAGAATAAAGGCAATACGCAAAGCAGTGATGCAGCATGTTCTTTTAAGGTGTAGAGAGTCATGGTGGTACAATCACCTCTTGGACTCAAGTCCTTGGACAGAGCAGTAAAGGCAGCTTCCTGAGAGACAGTGTTCTATGGATGAAGAAATGCACGAAAGCATCACTTTAGACAAATTCAGGACTGAAAATATAATTAAAATAAGGCTCACTTTTTTTTAAGGCTCACATTTTAAGATTCAAGAAATGAATATTAAATCATTGCATTAAGAGACATAGCATGGTACCCATCATTATATACATATATATGCTTTTTTAAATTGGATAAATACTGTTTAGTGAGAATTCAAGTACTCTTTGGGGTTCTTGAGTTTGGCACAATGATTTAAAAGATTATTAACTAACAATTAGAACAATATAGATATTCCAAATAGTTCCATGTAAAATTGTTATGTAGTTGTACATACGATCTGTTTTTTAAAATTCAATAATATTGGTGTTTTCGTTTCCTCTGGGGAAATGTTTGCAGCAGAAGTTACTCTGAGCCTAGGGAGTAGACTCAGGCTCAGTCTAAGCTCCCTAAGGATTAGTTGTCTCACCTTGATAAGTCACTCTCAGATGTGAGCTGTTTATATAAAATCCATCATTTTATTGACTCCTTTAAAATTCCTACTTTATGAGGAAGGATCTGTGACAACTCACATAGGTAGTTTTTACAAAGCAGGCATTTGTATTTAGATTTGAGTGATACTGGTGTTAATGCATTTAGGGTTTAATACGTATTTTAGTAAAACGAGAAAAAAGAGGACATGTACTCCAACATTTGCATATGCCTGGTAAAACTGTGACATTTAATAATTTTTATTCTCAGTATTGGAATGATGGAATTATACAGACATCGATAAAAACAATTTTGAGAGTTCTTATGCTCTGTCTCTCTCACCTTCCCCCTGCTTTATTGTGGCTGGAACAGTCAGAAAGCTGGGCAATGGGTTCCAGGGGAGCTTGGGTTAAAATTTTAACATTGCTACTTACTCATCCTACAACCTTGGGAGAGTAACTTCATCTTTCTGGTACCTGCTTTTATTTGACAGTCTCACAGGGCTGCTGAAAGGATCTAAGACTGTAACATATGTAAGGATGCTTAGTAGTTATGCAAATCTTGGCAAAGTCTCTGCTACTCATAATAATCAGGACGTATAAAAATGTGCCACCTTAAAATGACCATCTGGCCTTTAAAGTCATCTGAATATGTCAATTATACTTTGGTTGCAACCACCTGCTCTGTAAAAGCAAATTAAATTATTATTTTGTTGTTGTTTTTGTTGTTATTAAAACTTGCTTTTAGTATTTTAGTTGAAAGAGGAATCCCTGTGACAATGAAGCAGCCCTGGAATCTGAGCTCAAACCTTGATCTGCCCAATGACTTATAAAAGTAAATACTTTAATTACCCCTCTAGAAAGCAAAAGGAGACAATGATATTTCAGAAGTTGGATTTTTTCCCAATTCATCTCTATAGGTCTAGAAATACAGTTGCTAACTGAATGAATATAATATTTAATACCTTTAAAATGTAAATTTAAAAAAATGAAAATATTTAAGCTGTAAGAAAAGAAAGATATAAAGAAAGAACCAATTCTAGGGAGTATTAACAATTCATGCATAAAATTACTACTCTACCTGACTTTCTTGTTAATGTAATATTTCTTAACTTTATCTTTCTTTATCCACAGAGGAATAACAATAATATCAGCTCTAAGATCCTGTGCAAACTTGTCCAACTCCATGCCCCAAGTCAAAAACCACTTGTGATAGCTTTTATAACATATTTTCCAAAGGTTTCAAATGATGATTGATCTATACATTTTTTAATAGCTTTGGCAACCTGGTATCATAAATTAAATGAATAGTAATTTCAGTGTCACAAATAGGACTGCCTTTGATTTGGTTTAGGATTATATTATACTCACAATCCATGTTTAATACCCTAGATCAATAACATAATCATTGCCAAACTTTTAACTTTCTCCACCCAGCTTCAGGTATTTTCTTGTCTGAATCCCAAACATGTCTGATCCACAGTTGAACATTTGGAGTCCCAGCTAAACTCTGTGTTTATTACGCTATCAATTTAATTGTAAAATTTCACTTTGAATTTTTAAATATAAATGTTTTTGCTGAATGAATAATGTATTCCTTTCACATCCATGGATACATTTCTAATTCAAGAAGTTCACATATCTATTCAATGTATCATAGAGTTAGCAACATAGCTTGGAATTTAGCAATGAAAATAATTGCAATGTGAATCTTCAAAAGCTTTCACTTTGCTTCCTTACATTCTCTTGACCACACCCTACAAAACAACATCACTCACACAAATGTAGAAAGCTTTGGATCCAGTCCCAGCTGTATGAGAGATTATCTGGGAAAAACCGGACCTTTTGTGTAATTCTCTGTAAATTCGTAATGCTTGAATGAGATAATTTCAAAAGCACCTTCCATTCTATTGTTTTTATTCTGTGATCCCTGTTGACATGCTTGATTTTAGTTTCTTGTAATATCTCAATTTATATTCCCTGCATAGAAAATATATCTAGTCATGGGCTGGGTGCGGTGGCTCACACCTGTAATCCCAGCACTTTGAGAGGTCGAGGCGGGAGGATCACGAGGTCAGGAGTTTGAGACCAGCCTGGCAAACATGGTGAAACCCCGTCTCTACTAAAAATACAAAAATTAGCTGGGTGTTGTGGTGCATGCCTGTAATCCCAGCTAAGCAAGAGAATCACTTGAACCCGGCGGTGGAGGTTGCGGTAAGCCAAGTGCCACTGAATGCTAGCTAGCCTGGGTGACAAAAAAAAAAAAAAAAAAAAGATAATACATCTACTCCCACACTATAGTTTTCACTCATCATACCAAAATGCTCCACATCTGCATTTGCCAACCTATAGCCTATGGTTCTTTCAACTACAACCATTCCTGGTTTGCATCACTATGATCATTTAAGTAATCACATCTGTAGCTATGTTATTACTTGCTTTCTTTCACATTATCCAATTCTTCTCCCTAAAGATGGTCCTTCAATGTAAGATTATCTCAGAACTTCCACTATAGTTTCCTCCTGCTACCAATAAAGTCGGCATTCAATAAATGTTGACTGAAGGCCACGACTAAATTGTATGTAAACATCAATATTTTAAAAGTTATATCTAGTAAAATGATATCTTGTTTCTTACTTTTTGAATATTCTGGTGCTTTGACATTTTGTTTGAGCACGTCATTTTAAGTATGAAAAATGGTATTTTTCTAAGGACAACACAAAGCTCTGATGATTAATTAGATAATTAGATACTTTCCATTTTTGAAACGGGAATTCAGAACTTGTAACAAGAATGTTTTCCACCAGAGAGACTTCAATTCCAGTCATGAAAACAGAAATCAAAAAAATTAAAGGAGAGATTTTTAACAGAAGCTGAGAGAAGTCACATTTTCAGCTAGAAAACCATTGGGCTACCCAAAGATTAAGAGAATTAAGAGAGAGTTAGAAGAAAACAAAACAAAACAAAAACACAGAAATATAGCCAGGAAGTCTGGATTTGAATACTTGAGCCAGAATATGAATAATAAAAGACAGAATAAACGCTACAAAAAACTAAAGGCTCTGAAAGAGAAACAGTGACATTCATTCTCGTGTTGCAAGGACTGGACCTAGTGCTTGTCACATAGTTGGCTCTCAGTAAATAAAGTGAAGTCAGAGAAGAAATAATTCCAAAGTCTGGCATTTCCTGCATAATTTACAGTTGAGTTTGATTATCTGTTCAGTTAAGTACTTACACATAGACAAATGTCTGTGATTTTTTTCACTTCTAACTTTTTAAGAAACAACTTTTTACCATAATCAGGTTTGTTCATCTGCTGAGCTTATATATTTGCAGTACAAGAAATATTCTACCACAAAACTTAATACAAACGTGGAAGCAAGCATATCTATATATTTAATTAGACGTATACAATTACAGGTACTAAACATTTTTGACTGACAAAAGCAGTATTTTGTAAGACTGAACCAATTAATAATACATAATTAGACAATTCTGTAGCAGTAACATATAATGTAAGTGTGTAAAATTCAGTTTGTTTTTTATACCTAGTACATGGAGAAAAGGCCCTTGTAAATAAGAGAATTTTAATTGGAATTAAATTCAATGTAGAAGGAAAAAAACCAGGGCTTTGGAATCAAGACCTGGGTTTGAATAAAAGAACTATGAACCAATCATGTGAAATCATTAAAACAAATTATTCTGTGAAATTTGGTTTCCCCATCCATAAATTGCGGAAGTAATATTTTCTCATAAAGTGATCTAGATGAATTGGAAATATTTTTGCAGAATATACATCTGTGTCTATTGCATATTTAAACAAAAATATAATGAAGCTTTTCTAAGACAAATTATTAGTGTATCAAATGAGTTAGTTTCTCTACAGCTAAATTCTAAAATAATCAAAATCGAGACAAGGTAGCAGTAAAATACTAGCAAGCTCTGTAAAAAAAGAAATAAGTCATAATTCACACGTGTGCACACACACACACACAGCTTTATATTATGAATGCTAAATAATTGTGATGGGCCCAAAAAAAGATGAGGCTTGATGGGATAAAATTTCTTCTGAAATAATGACTTCCCTATCACTGCATGCAATCAAGAAGTAAATAAATTTTTTGTCTGCCAAAGATTTTAAAGAGACATTCTATTTTGGGTTGGATGTTGGAATAGATTACATTCACTATCTCTTCTAAGATCTGAGGTTCCATGATTATGCAAAACCTTAAAAGCTAAGTTTAAACAATGAGTCAAGTATTTTCAGTTTTGCAAAACTTACTTCAAAGGAAATGAGTGGACTTCTATAAAAGGTTCGAATAATTTCTTAGAAATCAAATAGCTCTTTCACAAAAACTGATGACTTAAGTATAAATTAATCAGAAACATATGGATTAAATTTCTTAGGAAATATGATAGGAAAGTGATGCTTGGCAAATTTTTTGGGGGCTTCTTGAACCAAAATCTTTGGAAAATTGTTCAAGATGTTTTAATGACCCCAAAATGCATTCGGATTTACTCTGTCGGCTATAAGCAATTTGAAGCCTTTAAATTCCTTTTTCTATTGTCTCTGGACAAAGTTCAATTCAATTTTCTACCAGCTGTTGACTGTCTCTGTTTAGTATACTGGCTTTTTACTGTTGCTATTTTAAGTATGTTTGCTTGTTTTAACATTTGGAAAAAATGACTAAAAAGTTTAAACTATTAAATATTTCAAAATGTTTGTTGCCACTATTTAAATCTGACCTGTGAAATGACTGTTTGCCAAATCATTTGACTTATTAGTAAAATTTATATAAGATCAAATTGTAATGAAAAGTTGATAAAATAGAAGAGCCTACAAACAAATTTTCAGGGGAAGTGCAGTATTTGAACCAAATAGCATTGGCTTGAGTATTTAATAGAGAGAATGGGAATTTAGAAATAAAAGTGCCATTGGGAAATACTGTCATGTTAAAGTGGAAACTATGTGTTAGCTACATATATCTTGAATAGCATAATAACATATAGAAATTGAATATTTTATAAACTGTCTGACCTTTAATTTAAATGTCAATATGATGCACTTGATTTACTTAATTTAAAAAAAAAGCTTTATTCTAGAAATTTAAATTTCTTTTTGTAAACTTAAACTGGCATAAAATATTGTTTTAATAGCAGCACTTTGAGAAGCTAAGGCGGGAGGATTGCTTGAGCCCAGGAAATTGATACCAGTATGGGCAACACAACAAAACATTGCCTCTACTAAAAAATTAAAAAAAAAATAACCAGGCAAGGTGGCACCTTAGCTACTTAGGAGGCTGAGGTGGGAGGATCAATCACTTGAACACAGGTGGTCCAGGCTGCAGTGAGCTATGATCATGCCACTGCATTCCAGCCTAGGCAACAGAGCAAGACCCTGACTCTATATAGTTTTGGACTATGTTTCTAAAATGATAGCCATCTGCTTTATAGATTCTTATCAATAATAATTTTCCATAGACCACAGCTCATAATATACATTATGTAGGACATTTAAACATATTTTGGTTGGTTCAACTTGATACCAATTTAAATATTGTTACATACAGGCTTCTCAAGATGCAGAAGCAATGTAGATTATGCTGCTAGTGGAAACGAAGCTCATGTGCTCATTTGGTTTAAGTAGATTTTGAAAACTAATGGCATTATCTAAGTTGGTACGATGTCTTAGTCGGCTTGGACTACCAAAACAAAATATCATTTACTAGATGGTATAAACAACATAAACGTATTTCTCACAGTTCAGGAGGATGGAAGTCTGAGATCAGCATGCCAGCATAAATAGATTTTGGTGAGGGCTCTCTTCTTGGCTTTCAGATGGCCACCTCACAATTCCTCACATAGCAGAAAGAGAGGAGAGTAAGCTCCCTGGTGTCTCTTCTTACGAGGGCACTAATTTGTTTTTATGAGGATCTCACTTTCATAATTTCATCTGAACCTAATTGTCTCCAAAATACTCAATCTCCAAATACCATAACACTGGGGTTTATGTCTTTATCATACACATTTTTAGAGGAAACACAATTCAGTCCTTAACATTTTTCCCTCACCCCCTTAAGTTGTTCTCACATGCAAAATACACTCACTTCATTTCAATCGCCCTAAAATTCTTAGCTCATCCCAACTCTAAGTCTGAAGTCCAAAGTCTCAACTAAATGTTATCTAAATCAGATATGGATTATATTTGAGGTATGATGTATACTGAGGCAAAATTTCTCTCCAGCTGTGGATCCGTAAAACCAGAAGAGTGATGTGCTTCCAAATATAATAATGGGACAGGCATAAGCTGTCTCATTCTAACTTTCAATAACCCATTTCTTTCCACTTCATGCCCTCCCTTTACCTGTAGACACCTTTCAAGGTGGGAAGGTCAACCTGAGTTGTAATTAAACTAGTCACAGAATGAGATACTGCATTTGACTTTCAGCAATCTCAGCCCTTATTGGAGATAAAGGTTTTCTTGAAGGCACACACAGAAATTTCAAGTTATGTATGTGATTTTGAGCTGAGAATTCAAATCCTTAAGATATTTTTCTTCCTTCCCCACTTTATTCAGAGAATAGGCTCAGCCAGCCCATCTCATTAAATTTGTTAGTTTGCAGAAAATGTTCAAAAAAATCACATGGTGCAGTTATCCAGATCGTTGTTTCTTTTAAATGGTTAAAAATTTCTAATGATGACATTTTATGTATCTGTATTTCTATATTATGCTGTAGACTATCAGTGCTCTCTTCACTACTGGAAATTCAGTTATTGGTATATTTAAATCTAAACAAATTAAGGAGCCAATTTTAGAAATCCCAGAACCAATTCAGAAAATACTCTTAAAATTATGTTTCCCTAAAACAGTTCTGGGTACTAAAATCTGTATCAGTCAGGAGTCTCCAGAAAAACAGTACCAACGGGCGATAGATAGATGATTGATAGATAGATAGATAGATAGATAGACAGATATAAAAATATATATTGTAAGAAATTAGCTCATATGTTTACAGAGGATGAGAGATCCCAAGATCTGCAGTTAGCAAACTGTAGAATCAGCAGAACCAATGATGTATAAGTTCCAGTTCAAAAGCTGGCAGGCTTAAGTTCTAAGAAGAGTGAATGTTTCAGTTCAAGTCTGAAGGGCAGAAAAAATAAATAAATTAAATTAAATTAAAATTCCAGCTCAAGCAGCCAGGCAGAAGGAGTTTCCCCTTAATCCAGAAAGGTTTAACTTTTTTTTTTTTTAATCTAGATCTTCAAGTGATTGGATGAGGCCCATCCACATAAAAGAGCATAATCTTTTTTTCACTCAGTCTGCTGATGAAAATGTTAATTTCATCTGACACACACAGAATAATGTTTGACTAAATAACTGGGCACTCCATGGCCCAATCAAGTTGATGCATGAAAGCAACATCACATACTTATTGATCTGCTTATTGAATAGTAGTTGTTTTTTAAAATAAATTGAAGTATATAACTAAATATATTAATCAGAATACAAATTATTTTAGTATATACTAATGCTGACCCACATTTAAAGAAATGTCAGACTAAATATCTGGGCACTCCGTGGCCCAGTCAAGTTGACACATAAAATTAACCATCATGTACTTATTGATTTGCTTATTGAACAGGAGATTAAAAAATACTCAGTTATATAGTTAAATATATTAATCAGAATACAAATTATTTTAATATCTACTGATGCCAACCTATATTGAAAAATTAATTGGTTTGTGATCATTCAGAAAATTCAGTTAGACTATACATTTCACAGTATTTCTTAACTCCTAAAATACTCCTTTATAGCCAAATAGGAGGCTAATAAAGTCTATCAAGAAAGAAAAGGATGTCTTATCCTTGCAATCAATTAACAAAGTAGTTTCTATGTATCCCAATGTCAGAGAGTGAAGGGTTAAAATGGTGGTTAAAAACACTAGACTGTGAAGGCAGGATGTGAGTAAATATTTATCTCCTGGGAGTCTATCCACTATCCATCTAATCACTTATTCACCCATTCCCTATTTAAGTACAGAATTATAAGCCAGGCACTGTGATAGGTGCCATAAATATTGAAGCAAAGAAAATAAGCTCTTACTCTCTTCAGCTTAGCATTTAGCAGGAGAGGAAACGCTATGGTATTTATATGGCTTCATGGTCCCAGTTGATGTTGGAAAGCCTCTACTCTGGTTTTCAATATAAAACTCTGACTTCTGGGCTGTGTCAAGACCACAATCTTTATTGCCCTTCCAGGCCTACGAGCAGTACTTTCTTCCTGCTTTTGTTGGTCCTTGGATTGACTCACCATTCCCATTTGGCTCTTCAGTATCATCTTTGCAGATTCCAACACTGAATTTCTTCTGCTTTTGAGACATACAGTAGTTTGTGATTTTTTGAATGACTCTTTACTGATTTAGGTACTTGCAGCCATATCAAAAGTCAAACGGTTCTCCCCTCTGGCCGGGTGCGGTGGCTCACGCCTGTAATCCCAGCACTTTGGGAGGCCTAGGCGGGTGGATCACGAGGTCAAGAGATCGAGACCATCCTGGTCAACATGGTGAAACCCCGTCTCTACTAAAAATACAAAACATTAGCTGGGCATGGTGGTGCGTGCCTGTAATCCCAGCTACTCAGGAGGCTGAGGCAGGAGAATTGCCTGAACCCAGGAGGCGGAGGTTGCGGTGAGACGAGATCGCGCCATTGCACTCCAGCCTGGGTAACAAGAGGGAAACTCCGTCTCAAAAAAAATAAAATAAAATAAAAGTAATTTCCTTTAGTAGTTGTTAAAGACTAAATTAAGTCTTGACTTCTGAATGACTAATGGGTTAATGAACAGATTAAGAAGGAAAATTTAAAAATTCTTGAAAGATTTCAAGATCTAATACCAATCCTAAACTATTTCAAAAAATAAAGGTGGAGGATATATTCTCAAATACTTCATTTTATGAGGTCACTGTTACCCTGATACCAAAACCAGAGAAAAACATAGCAACAAAAATAAAACCAGAGGCCAATATCACTGATGGATATCCTCAACAAAATAGTAGCAAACCAAATTTAGCAACACAGTAAAAAGATTATTCTTCATGACCAAGTGGAATTTATCCCAGGGATACAAGGATGGTTAACATATGCAAATCAATCATTGTAAAATGTCATATTAACAGAATGAAGGACAAAAACCATATGATTATTTAAATTGATTCTAAACAAAACGTTTGATAAAATTCACCATCCCTTCATGATAAAAATCATCAAAAAATTGAGTACAGAAAGAACATAACTCAGCATAATTAAAGCCACATATGACAGATCCACAGCTAGTATCATACTAAATGAGAGAAAACTGAAACCTTTTCTTCTAAGATTGGGAACACACCAAGTATGCCCACTTATACCACTGTTATTCAACATAGTACTGGAAGTCCCAGCTAGAGCAATCAGACAAGAGAAGGAAATAAAGGGCACCTAAATTGGAAAGGGAGATGTCAAATAATCTTTGTGTGCAGAAGATATAATCGTATATTTGGAAAAACCTAAAGACTCCACCAAAAAAAAAAAAATTAGAATTGATAAATTCAATAAAGTTTCAGGATACAAAATTAGCAAAAAATGCAGGAAAATTTCGATATGCTAATAGCAAACAATGTGAAAAAGAAATTAAGAAAATTAATCCCATTGTAATAGTTGCAAATAACATAAAATACCTAGGAATTAACTAAAGAAGTGAAAGAGCTCTACAATAAATGCTATATAAAATTAATGCAAGAATTGGAGAGGATCCATGTAAAAATAAAAAGTTATTTCATGTTCATAGATTGGAAAAAAGCAATATTGTTAAAATGGCCATACTATTAAAGCAATCTATAGATTCAATGCAATCTCTAACAAAATATCAAAAACAATCTTCACCAAAATAGACAAAACTATCCTAAAATATATATGGAACTACAAAAGACACAGAATAGCCAAAACTATCTTAAAAATAGTAAGATTGGAGGAATCCCGTTACCTGACTTTGAATTACACTACAGAGTAACCAAAATGGCATAGTACTGACATAAAAACAGACACATCGTGGAACAGAATAGAGAATCCAGAGATAAATCCACACGTCTATGGTGAACTCATTTTTGACAAAAGTGCCAAGAACATTCCTTGGGAAAAGGACAGTCTCTTCAATTGATGGTGCTGGGAAAACTGGATATCCATGTGCAGAAGAATGAAACCCCGTTTCTATTTTTCACAATACACAAAAATCAAATCAAAAGTATTTAAAATGGATTAAAGACTTAAATCTAAGATATCAAATTATGAAACTACTGAAAGAAAACCTTGGGGAAGCTCCTCAGGACATTGGAGTGGGCAAAGACTTCTTGAGTAATATTCTACAACCACAGGCAATCAAAGTGAATATGGACAAATGGGACTACATCAGGTTAAAATGCTTCTGCCTAGCAAAGGAAACAATCAGCAAAGTGAAGAAACATTCCACAGAACGGGAGAAAATGTTTGCAAACAACCCCTCTGACCAAGCAGTACTAAACAGAATACATAAGGAATTCAATCAATTCTATAGAAAAATAACTAATAATTCAACCTAAAAATAGGCAACAGATCTGAATAGACATTTCTCAAAAAGATATATACAAATGTCAAACAGGTATATGAAAATGTGCTCAATGTTATTCATCATCAGAGAAACGCAAGTCAAAACTACAATGAGATATCATCTCACCCCAGTTAAAACTGCTTTTATACAAAAGACAGGCAATAACAAATGCTAGTGAAAACAAGAATAAGAGGAAAGGCCGGTTCACTGTTGATGGGAGGGTAAATTAGTACACCCACTAGGGAGAACACTTTGGAGCTTCCTCAAAAAATACAATAGCCAAGATTTGGAAGCAATCTAAGTATTCACCAACAGATGAATGGATAAAAAAGTGTGGTTATTTATACACAATGGAGTACTATTCAGTCATAAAGATTGAGGTCCTGTCATTTGCAATAAGGTGGATGAAACTGGAAGTTATTATGTTAAATGAAATAAGCCAGGCACAGAAAGACAAATTTCACATGTTCTCACTTATTTGTGAAGCTAAAAATGAAAACAATTGAACTCACGGAGAGAGTATGGCAGGATAGTGGGAGGTGGAGGCATGTGATGGGGAGGTGGGGATCGTTAATGAGTACAAAAAAATAGAAAGAATGAATAAGACCTAGCATTTGCTAACACAACCGGGTGACTATAGTCAATAATAGTTTAATCGTACATTTAAAAATAACTGAAATATTATAGTTGGATTATTTGTAACACAAAGGGTAAATGCTTGAAGTAGTGGATACCCCTATTACCCTGATGTGATTATTATACATTGCATGCCAGTGTCAAAATATGTCAGGAACCTATAAATAGATAAATATATACACATACTAGGCACCTACATAATTAAAAATTAAAAACTTGACTAACTCCAATCATTTATATCTATGTGAAAAATAAAAGAACAGAGCCCACGATTCTGAGGATTTTGTCAGTCTTGTCCATTAAGATTTTCTTCCATGGAACATAAAACTCCGCATCTTTTTCCAAGTTTATTTTATACTGCCATAAGGAAAGTGAATAGAATGAGTTGTAGGCTTGGCTCAACAGTAGCTCATGATTAAAAATAGTTTGCCAATAACTCAGGCACGTAGTTCAGCTCATTCGGTGCTAGCTCACAACATGCCTAGGGGTGAAAATAGTACTCCGTGTCAATACTTTTACACCTATTTCAGCCTGTTCAGCCAATGCTGCTCTAAGTTGGCACCTCTTATAATACATCATTATTACTCCATATCAGAGCAAACTGCCAAGATTCGATAGATTTGATTTAGATGCTGTGAAGGGCACCAATCAAATAAACATATTGAAAAAGTTTTAAAAATCAATAACACTTCCATCCAGCTGTCCCTGAAGTCTTATCAGTTGCTGCCTGATACCTCATAGATTTTACAGTTTTTAGTTGAAAGTTTGATTTGCTGATAATAGGCTTTGTAATGCCTCTTATCTCTTTAGGAGGGAATTTTTAAATTAAGCTCATTTAATTTAAGTATAATCCAACATTTGTCATGTGGTGTGGAACCGTAACAGTTATCACTGATTTTGACAAATATTCATTTAGCATCTAATATCATTAATGTACTGAGATGGTAGAGTCTCTGAAGTGGGACTCTTGAGTTTTTAATACATTGAAATGTAAAACAAATATAGGACACATGCACTTAAAGAATAAACTTTATTACTGAGAAAAGCTAAGATTGTAAACATTGTTACATGTGATAGTTAAATGGATAGAATCTGTGCCAACTGACCCAATTATATCAAGGGTGGACTAGTTCTGACTTCCACATTCAGTAAAGTAGGAAGTTAAATGTGACACATATATACCATAAAATACTATGCAGCCATAAAAAAGGCAGAGTTCATTTCCTTTGCAGGGACATGGATGAAGCTGGAAACCATCATTCTCAGCAAATTGACACAAGAACAGAAAACCAAACACTGCATGTTCTCACTCATAGGTGGGTGTTGAACAATGAGAACACAGGGACACAGGGAGGGGAACGTCACACATTGGGGTCCGGGGAATGGAGTACTAGGGGAGGACTGGGGAGGGATAGCATTAGGAGAAATACCTAATGTAGATGATGGCGTGATGGAAGCCCCAAACTGCCACCATGGCACGTGTATACCTATGTAACAAACCTGCATGACCTGCACATGTACCCCAGAACATAAAGTATAATAAAAAAATAAATTAATTAATATAAAAATAAATTGTAACTCCTCCCCTGCAAAAAAAAAGAAAAGAAAAAAATAAAAACGCTTGTTCTCTGTGGCACCCTGAGCCCAGGTCATATGTAAATGCCATATTTCGGTGTTCTGGCCAACAGCCCAGCTGAGGTCCCAGATGTGAGCAAAGAGGCTTTTAAGCTAGCTCTAGCTCCAGCCATTGTCCAAGTGCAAATGCAGGAGAGAATCAGAACCACCTGCTTGAGTCTAATCAGCTACCCAAACTACAAAACATAGTAATAAAATGATGGTTGGTATTTTTAAGCCCTAAGTTTGAGGATTTTGTATTATATAAGCAATAGATAGGTGGATAATCATTAGTGACTATTTTTGTTTTGAATTTTTAAATTGTCTTTCTTTTTTGGACACAATTACGTGGGATATCTTCTTGTTCCCTTGTACAAAAGGGTTCAGTTGTCTTAGATTTCCTATCAAATCCTTCTACTGGTTATTATATACTAGTTAAAATTTGCTTTTAGTGCTAACTTTCTTCACGTTGCTACTTTTCATTTTTCTTTTTCTTCACACCATTAATAATATCATTTTCAACTTAGTACCAGGATGAAACCACTAGCTAGGTTGGTTCCCTCTTGATAACAATTTCAAGATATAATTGGGTAGTTTGCTCTGTATTCATTATATGTGAATGTATCCAAAAGTAAGTATTTGTAAGAGATGTTGACGGATTGCAATAATCTTATAAATTTGTGACTTTAAGTGGAGTTGTAGTGTTAAAATACCACTTCTTCACAATAGTTAACCTAGAGCCAGGTATGTGAATTTGAGAAGGTTTCCACAATATGTAAAAATGTGATGAAAAATTGACTTAAAATAGTTTTCTAAGTGGAAATCATGAAAAAGAGATGCACATTTTCAGCTTTCTCTCCTTAAGTCTATTTGTGAATAGATTCATCATCACTGGCATCTAACAAGATCAAAGTTAATTAAATCTTCAAAGAAGAGTGATAAGCCTTTCTCAGAAGTTACAAGTCAGTATCAAATAGTAAAAGTGAATATGAAATGTAATGAAGTGAAAGCAAATAATATGATCTGTCAGCCTATAATAATTTATAGGTGACAGTTTGGCTCTGTTTATTGTCCAAATGGGAAGACAACACTACCTTCATTTTTCTTTCTTTTAGGCGCTCTGCCTGTGGGTGTTACATATTTTTCCCTCTTCAACTAACCATGTCTGAGCAGGACAGCTGACCTTCAAAGTAAATATGATTAAAGCTGAACAAATCAGGTAATTACAATAAAAACATGGTTTGACAAGCAACCTCTGGACAGAATTATAGTTTCATATACACACTACACATTCAATTAAAGTGATTAGAAATGAGAAAACTAATGTCTTTACCTAAGACTTTTAAGGTGCCAATGATCTCCCTTCTACAACAGATTAGGGAAGAAATCAGAAGGAATCAAAATATACAATGGTTTTATGCAGGCTTGCGACCCTTAGACGTGAAGGGAATTCTTCTGGAAGCCTCAGTTTGCATTGTAATTTTAAATAATTTTTATTGTTTCATATTCTAATTTCTTATTCAAATTCAAATATAGTACATTAATGATCTATAATTACATAAGATTTTCTATTATGTATCTATGACTTTATCTTATATAGATATTGTCCCATGTTTCTATAAACATAACTATACATTCTGCTATTTTGGCTAATGTCAAATAGATTATTGACAGGATCAAATTAGTGTACAGACATCAGAGAAAAATCTAACTACCCTTTTTTAAAATTATACAATAATAATATCCTAATAAATGAATCAATTGAATTTGACCATGTAATTTTATTTTGCCATACTTAACATTTTGTTACTTTTATTTTTTCTTTTCTCCATGAAAGTGCACAATGGAAAAAATATATTTAACTGAAATTTTATTTTGACAATTTGGGGTTGTATCAACATAGGAAAATAGAATAGAACCATATAATTTAATTCCCTTAATTCAAAATCAGCAATTGTCATTGCATTTGAAAAAAGAAATTTTGTATTTTGTCTGGAATCTATTATTAAAACTTTACATTGTTCAAAGACATTGTAAATTCCTAAATATTCATGCTATTCTGGTGCAGTCATAAGAGCATTCCTTTCAAAAACAGGTTGAGCAGATTGAGGTTATGGTGATGATAATATGGACTTTTGTTAGACAGACGGTGCTAAGTACAAATAAGGAGATTATTTAGGTTTTAAAGTGAAGCATCCCAAAATTCATGTTTTTTTTTTTTTTCTTTTTCCCAGAGACTGGGTTTTGCTTTACTGTCTTGGCTAGAGTGCCGTGGCCTGATTATAGCTCATTGCAGCCTCCAACTCCTGGGACCAAGTGATCCTCCCATATCCGCCTCCCAAGGAGCTACAACTACAGGTATGCACCGCCATGCCTGGCTAATGTCTTTATGCTTTGTAGAGTTGGAGTCTTGCTATGTTGCCCAGTCTGGCCTCAAACTACTGGCATCAAGTGATCCCCCTACCTGGGCCTTCAGGTATGAGATTTCAGGTGCTGAGATTACAGGTATGAGTCCCTATGCTTGATCCCAAGATTCATTTTTTAGAAAAAAAAGATGAATATAAGGATCATTAGTATACCACCAAATTTGCTGGAGAATTTGAGAACCACTGATAAAGAATAAAACTGTTTTATTTCAAATGTTTCTGAATTGACAGCAATTAAAAAATCCGAAGATCGGTCATCTTAGAAGTAACAGCAGTCTTTTCTCTTACTGTGAATTTTCTTTAGTTCGTTCCTGACTATTGTGTTCTTACAGAACCAAAAGAGTATTCGCTAATGTTTATAATGTATTTTCTAATTACTTCATAAGACATATCTTGCCAGTCTGATTGTTAGTTGCTCATAAGTAAAGTCTCTTCTTTCCTTTTACAGTCTACACACTTCCAGTAGGAGATAGAGAACCAGGATTTTGGGCCAAGATCTGATTTTTTTAACTGGATTAACCTGAGAAAATCAAAATATTTCTCTGTGATGAGAGGTCTCATTGCTAACATACAGGTGATATCTCCTACCTGACCTACCACACGGTTTTGTTTTATTAATTGAATGAGACACATTTAAAACTATTCTGTAAACTGCAAATTTCTATTCAATTGAACGGTGTCATTATCATGTAGCTGTGCACATTTGATACATGGCTAAAGTATGAATGATTACTTGGCAAATAGAATATATATATGCACGTATACATACGTGCATATATATATGTATACAAACAATCTGAATTTTTTTTACAATAATCAGGAGCTGTTTTTCTTTTTCTAATCTTCAGCTAGCTGGTTGGGCTATCATAGGTAAACCCTTTCTCTTTCCTCAGTTGCGTCTATAAAATGGAGCTGAACAAAATTCAATTATACTTCAGACATTACTGTAAATACTAAATAATGTGAATACATGTATCAGTTCTTATATATCAGTACATACATAGAATATTATTAATCAACATTGTACTTTTCAATATTTCATTATGAAAATTTTTAAAGCTACAGGGAACTCCCATACACACTCTGCCTAGTTAATACTTCCTGATACTACCTTTATTATATATGCACCTTTTCATCAATCCATCGAAACTTCCTTTTAATAAAAATATCCAATTTTCTATCTTGAAGGACCTTAAATAGTATATAATTGAGGAGCATTCTTTTACAGATGCTGAAATGGAAGGACAAAGAGTGAAAGCAACCTGCAAACATAAGCCTCTCATAGTGGAAACTTATTTTTATGGGATGTTGATGTTGTTTTTTAACAGGTATTCAAGCTTCAGATACATGAGCAAAAATTGTTTTAAGTAAAATCAAAAAGAAAGGCGTTTTTCCATCTCTGCACTACACATTGGATTTCCTACACAGAAGCTGTGCTTGAAGCATCAAAGCTCATTCCTGCATTCCTGCAAGCGAGCAATTTCTACCAGTGCATCTACATCTCCATGACAATCCATTTCCTCAACCCTTCCCATCGTCCATCGAAGTATTAGCATGTGAAAAATTGCATCTGTCAGAAATGTAAAAATAATCATGCCCACCTTGGTCTTTTCTATTTAATAATTTGGGCCATGGATTGGTAACCTTTGTTTTGCTTACTGTGCAGTCACAAATTACTTTTATAGATCAAGAGAACTTGAACTTTCAAAACTGCTGTTTTAGCTTAAAATGTTATGATTTAGATATTCTGTTTATATAAGAAGAAACTAGTGACAAATATAGTAAGCATTTTTTTTTTCATTCTTCACTTAAATTGTTGCCTTAACATAGGGCTTTTCCTTTTAAAATAGTAGAAAACTTATAGAAGACTGTTTAATTATATATGTAGGTCCCATACAGTTAATTAGCCATAGAAAAAATAGTCCAGGACTTCCAAAGTAATGCCAATGGTCTATAATCTCATCACATTACAATGTGGCTCACTTAATGTGCATGGATTTTAGGAGACTCATTTGGGATCTTTAAATCATATTCACTTCTTTATTATGATACTTGGGAAGTTAAATAATCATGTTGTTTCCCATTAAACTAGACAAGGCTAATGTATTTTCAATTATCAATTAAAAGGTGACGTGAGATAAGCCTTTTAGATTACTGTTGTTTTTCCTGGGTTATTGACCTAAAAGAAATAGAAAGTTTATGTCAATGTGGAAAGAATGCCTACCAGTTAAACTATTATTCATATCTACAGTGTGTTCATTATTTAACAATTTCCAATATAACTTAGTCTTTTGACTTAGCTTTTTTTAGTTATTGGAGGCCTTAATACTTGACAACTGGTTCAGTGTCACCAAATAGTTTCTTCACATAAAAGCAATTTTATATGATGGCCACATAAGTCATCCTTATATCCTCTTCACTGTTCCAACTAAAATGTCTGCAGTATAAAAAATTTACTTGAGATTTTTTGCTTTTATTTTCTTATCTACTAAATGGAGTATAGTCATTTGTCAGAACATTTAAAAAATTCTTCAAGATAGCTGAAAATCATTTTCTTTGTAACACACCCCCAAATATTGCCACAAAGTAAGTAAATACTGTGCATTATTGATTTCGTTTTGCTGTTGGGGGAAATCAAAACATTAGCATAAGTCAAGTGATTGTGTCAAGAATTACTTATGAAATGCAGTATTTATTTTTTAATATATATTTTACTGTGTTTTAGGTTTTGGGGTACGTGTGAAGAACATGCAAGATTGTTCCATAGGTACATACATGACAATGTGCTTTGCTGCCTTCCTTGCCATCACCTGTATCTGACATTTCTCCTCATGTTATCCCTCCCTAACTCCCCACTCCCTGCTGTCCCTCCCCTGGTTCCCCCCAACAGACCCCAGTGTGTGATGCTCCCTCCCTGTGTCCATGTGGTCTCATTGTTCAACACCCGGCTATGTCTTCTAACTCTTGGAGTATTGTTCCATTATGTTTCAACACACATACCATAAAACGAACCAATTTCATAACTTTTGGAAGCACCATTCAAGAAAAGCAGTATGACCTTTAATGACAACATATCTGTTTTTCTCCTAGGTCACAGCATTGTGTTTGTCTTTATTAAAAACAAAAAAGAAAACACAAGGGATAATGATTGTGGAATCACCAAATGTGAGATAATGAGCAAATAATAGAAAGAAGAAACAAATGAGTGAGAAGGCAACCTGAGAGTATAACTCTTATTCAGTGTACTTCAGACATGGATTCTGAAGCAATACATTGTTCTGATCTGTGTTGGATAACTTGACTGGGATAAGGGATGCCCAGATAGCAGGTATTTCTGGGTGTATCTCTGAGGGCTTTTCTAGATAGATTAGCATTTGAATCAATAGACTAAATAAAGAAGATCACCCTCACCAATGTGTGTGGGCATCTTCCCATCCACTAAGAGCTAAAACAGAATAAAAATGTGGAGGAAGGCTGAATTTGCTGTCTGCTTGAGTTTGCACATCCACTGGTGCTTCTGGTACTTGGGCCTTTTGATTTGGAGTGAGACTACACCATCAGCCTCTCCTAATTCTCAGGCCTTCAGACTTGGATTGGCATGTATACCGTTGGCCCCCTGATCCTCAGGCCTTCGGGTATGGACTGGAACTTCACCACCAGCTTTCCTGGGTCTCCAGCTTGCAGATGGTGGACCCTGGGACTTCTCAGCCTCCATAATCACATGAGTCAACTACTCATAATAAATTTCCTTTTATTGATTCTGTTTCTCCAGAGAACCTTGACTAATGTGGCATCTGCAACAGTTTTTCCCTCTACTCTTTCTTTTTCCTTTTACACTCATAGTGATTATACTCGAAAGAGAAAGGTCAATACTACGTATCCTTTGCTTATACCCTCTGGTCCTGTGTATCAGAATCCTCCACTAAGGCCAGAGCTGGGTGTGAAAGGAAGTGAGAGAGATAACACTCATGAAATGCTGTCAGGCTGACTGCTGAACCCCATTTCTAGCACAACCCTCTCTGAAAGCTGGTAAATCTGTATTCCTTGTGATACTACCCCCTTCAGTAAGATGAATGATGAAAACTGGCATGCAAGGAGGCACACTTCCCAGGGCAATATCTTTGATTGGCAATCTGATGGTCAGATCCCCTTCACCCAGAATCATGCAGGAGCTGGGTAAGACTGGAGCAGCACTTAGGAAATGAAGTTCCTCCGACTTCCCTTGTATGCTGATTTTACCGTTTTATACTACACAGTGATTTTTTTCTCAATAACTTCATCATGGAAGAGGTCTAGGCATCGAACAATGGCAACATCCCTAATTATATTTGTGCAACTCAATTTCCTTGGGAAATACATCAAACATTTGTTGATATAGAAGTTACTTACTCTGGTTCAGCACAATGGAAACAAAAACAGTATTGTTAATTAATCTGTTTGCGATTTTATTCTGGTTCACATCTCTAAGAAGCGCATCTCGGAAGTCTTTGAATGCAGTAACTCTAAACCAGCCTTAAGCTTTCATATTTATCCTAATTCAAATCACTCATTTCACAAAATATTTTATGCCTGCCGCACACTACTTATGATCAACTTACATTTACAATTGTCATTTGAGTTTTTTGCTTTTAAAATTTATTATAATGTATCACGTTTGGAAGTTTGACAACACGTTGTTTATTTGCCTCACGCAGGGATGCCTTGGTGTGCTGCAAGGTTCCAAGGTTGATGTGATATAATCAGTAGAGTGTGTGCTAGGATGTCATATCAGATGGAAAAACAGGGATCTAAGTGTTGACTGAGAAAATCTGAAAGCAAAACATGTGAACCAACCTTCCCTCTCACAGCTTTATCTGGGGCATTCAGCATGAAATTAACTGTGACCTAAATAGTTTGACAGTACTCCATCTCCAGATGTAAACTTCAATCAAATATTTTTCTTTTGTGTAATGAAGGCTAGCTTTTTGCAATGAATTTTATCTACTTGTTGAAAAGTAGGAGTTATTTTCTTACCTTTCAGAAAAAATATTCACTCCCAGTAGCTATGTGGCATCTATTGATACATACCACATGATTAGAATATTTGAGAGGAATAAAAGTCTTCTTTTCTGTTTTTCCCCGCTTCCCTCAGTAAATTCAGCTCTTTAAACAACAGATGTTTTTTATCCGATTATTTTTAGTTCGCTCGTGTGTAGAAAAGAGAATGTACTACATTACTTTAGTGACCGTAATAAATTGAAACATTTAAAAGGCTATTTTGAGTGAAATTTGTGCTTCCTTATTAAGTCTGTGGCAGTGATTACAAATGCTCTCCCTTGAGAAGGGGTGGGGTGCCTCTTCAAGAGTTTGACCTGCTAAGTTCAAGGGATGTTCCCTCTCCCTTCTAGATTCCTGATCTCACCAAAACAACAGTTTTTAATTTTGATTTGTATTTTAGAGCTTTAGAAGGAAGTCTAGGCCGGATGCGGTGGCTCACGCCTGTAATCTCAGCACTTTGGGAGGCCAAAGCAAGTGGATCACCTGAGGTCAGGAGTTCAAAACCAGCTTGGCCAACATGGTGAAATCCTGTCTCTACTAAAAATACAGAATCAGCCGGGTATGGTGGCTCATTGCTGTAGTCCCAGCTACTCGGGGGGAGGCCAAGAAAGGAAAATCACTTGAATTTGGGAGGCAGAGGCTGCAGCAAGCTGAGATGGTGCCACTGCACTCTAGCCTGGGAAAGAAAGTGAGTCTCTGTCTCAAAAAAGAAGGAAGTCTAACTACCCCAACTCTCTCACTACACAGGTGAAAAATTGAACTCCAGAAAGCAGGATTGCCCAAGATCTCACAGGTGCTGAGTGTTCCTTGCTTTATCACCTGTTGATTCTGTAATTCTGAGTTATAGGTGCTCTACGTATGTAGGATGGATTATTTATGTAATTGTTTGACCTTTCTCTAATGTGTACAGGTAATCTAGTAAGGACAGCCAGAGCAGAAGAAACCGTCATCTAACAGAAGAGACTCTTTACTTGGGGACTGCATAATAATCACTTCCATTGTCGATAAAGTTTCCTCGTCTACTGTGCTGCTGGCAGGATCAGCTCTGGCCACAGACCACTGTAGGAAACTGGTAGAACAAATTCTAAATGCCCAATGGAACATTTCCATTTCAGGAACTGAAATGGAAAAGCAATAGGAATACATGAGTGCATGCTCATGTATTTATATCAATATCCGAGAAATTGCACAATTCCTGAAGGACTTAATATTATGATAGCAATGTTTCTTAATACTTTAGGCCCTGCCTAGCATCTTAAGTACCTAAAATTCTTACTTTCTTCTACTTCCCTGAAGGAGCCCAAACAGGAAACACACCCTCAGAGTCCCCCCAGTTGTGACCCACCAACATACATACCACACGGTCTACCCCTGCAATTCACCGCTGGTTGGGAACCTTGCTATAAGGGGTTATTATAAATTGTTTAAAAAGTATATTTGGTTTTGTTTTGAAAAGAAAAGCAGCAATACTTAATACACTTTTTCAAAATACACTTAAGCCAAGATTCCAATTAACCCTAGGCTAGCACTGATGGTTATGAATCAGAGTGTCTTCTGAAGCCCTTATTTCTTCTTGCTAACTTGTGATTTGATGGAAAAGATAAACTGAGTTTCCAGTTTTCAGGTGATTTTAAGAGGTTTTAAAAATGTCTTGCATTCAATCCATGATACTGGGCTTTTCACAGACTTATTCCTATTTGGGCAAGTAAGGTGAAAAAGAAAATTTGATCAGGTCAAGTCAGGTGAAAGTATTTTGTCAACCACGATAAGTTTTTTTTTCCCCCTTTTATGCATACTTATCCTTTTCTATAAACTCTCAATTCCATAAAGTTCTTTTTCCTAGAATAATCTAGTTTGTCTGGAAGTGAACTGCACTTAAGACATTGGTATTGCTGCCAAGAGAAAAGGATCCCATGCTGAACTAAGGAACAATAGCAATGAAGGGACAGCGTGATAAACCATCGACTGACCGCAAAGTGAAGGATGTTTATTTCCTCCAGGTTTTTTCCATGGCTGTAGTCAGTTTTCCCTTATCGTGACTTTGCTGCGGTGGTTGTGGGAGGTGGATAATCCAGACAAAGTGTTTCCAGTTTAATTGGCCAAATAGTATTTCTTCAAGAAATATGTTAAAGATGCAGTGTTTTGCAGAATGCTGTTGAGAAAGCCTTGAATAACCCCTTCACAACTCGGCATCCTATTTTATTTTTTCTATTAAAGCTTTAAATATGTGCTAGTTAATATTTGTGTGTTTAATAGACGCTTCTAAGTGTAATTATCTGACACCCAGTTTTTTACACCTCTGGAATAACATGTATTTACCAGTTCTAGAACTCTAAATGGTGTAAAAGAACCAGGTAGATTGAACGTTTTAAAACATGCTGCTTGGTGATTTCTATTTTATCTTTTGTGAACTCCTTTATCGTGTTATTTATAGTTTTCTTTTTAACTCTACACATTAAAATAAAATTTAAAATGTGGCAATTGCCATATATAGAGAAGTGAATATGTCAGCATTTATAATTAAAACAACAAGTAAACAAACACATGTACATGTCCAAAAGTAGAGAACTCTTATGGTTTATCTCCTCCAAAAACTGTGACTCAACCATTAAAAATGATTTTTAGCTGGGCGCGGTGGCTCACGCCTGTAATCCCAGCACTTTGGGAGGCCGAGGCGGGTGGATCACGAGGTCAAGAGATCGAGACCATCCTGGTCAGCATGGTGAAACCCCGTCTCTACTAAAAATACAAAACATTAGCTGGGCATGGTGGCGTGTGCCTGTAATCCCAGCTACTCAGGAGGCTGAGGCAGGAGAATTGCCTGAACCCAGGAGGCGGAGGTNCGGAGGTTGCGGTGAGCCGAGATCGCGCCATTGCACTCCAGCCTGGGTAACAAGAGCGAAACTCCGTCTCAAAAAAAAAAAAAAAAAAAAAAATGTAAAAAAAAAAAAAAAAAAAAAAAAAAAAAAAAAATTTTATGTATACTTATAACAACATGGAAAAATGCTTATGTTGGAATTTTAAGATCAAAAAACATAAAATTGCACGTAAACTGTGATAAAAAACTGAGCTTTTAAACTGATTTGCACAGAAAGAAAAAAAATTTTTTTTAATTTTTTTCTTAAACTTAAAAAAAAAGAAGCAGGTAGATTCATAGTTGATGGTCTGTCCAGCTTGACTTATACTAGTGGAGTGCATTGGATTACATATAGATTACTTGCCACTTCCCCTTAGGATATGGAATTGATCATTTTTCATTGTATTAAGAAGACAGTAAAATGTGTACACAATCATGTACGTGATTCGCTTTTGGAGATCATCAGAATACCATCACAATATTCCAATTGATAACTGTGTTTAAAAAAAAAAAGCGTGGCATCTTGGTTGTATTGATAAATGAAACATTCTGTGCTGCTTTTAAGCAAATTAGAAAATTATAGTTGATTTTCTTTTGTTTAATGTCTCAATAAAACAGATTTCACTCTATCTTCAAAAGTGTGTTTTCCTACTATTCATTTAGATTCAATACAACTAACCCACAAGCAAAAGCCATTTGTTTTTATTAGACATGAGGTGTTTTTCTCTCAGGAGGTGCTGGGCAGTGTTTCCACTGAGGCTAGCACATGCCTCTAACATCTCTTTGCTTAAACAGACAAAAATAAGTCTGTGTGATATGATGTACTTCATCCAATTTGATTTAAAAGAAAATTATACTAAAATATTGCACTAAAAGTAGCAGTTAGGGTTCTATATTGCTAAAGAACACCTAGGACCCCAAATGGCAATGCTTACAAATAGAAAGTTTACTGCACAAGAAAGGCACAGGATGGCTGCAGCATTAGGTAGGGCACAGCTAAGGATGGCCTCCCAGCAGGAGGCTGGGAGATCAGGTGAGAGATGCCACTGCTCTCCCTCTGTGTGGGCCTTAACAGTGGAGCATTGTCTCTAGATTCACCAGCCACTCACCTGTACATGGAATATTTTGAAACCAGGAAGCCCTGAACGATATTTTGGCCAAAATTTCTTATATCCTTCTGGTTACGTATTCATATTCTCCCTATAATCAGCCCCAACAGCAGAGCTTCAGGGTTATCACTGAAAGCAGCTGTAAATCATCGATCCTACTGTTATTAATAAATAATGTTGACAAATTCATTCAAATCACCCTTTGGACTGAAGCTTACAAAGTAACACGGCAACTCAGTACCTTCCTTGACGAGAGGTCAGTGACATGTAGGTACATGGACAAAGCGACTCAAGCCAATTCTAGATCTGTTGGAATCACAGCACAAACCTATTTTGAAAACCAATGCATTGCAGTGTGACAACATCTAATTTATTACTTCTAAGTATTTTGCTATTTGACTAATGAGTTAGTCAAGTAACAGACAGTGTGGTGATTCCTCAAGGATCAAGAAATAGAAATACCATTTGACCCAGTAATCTCATTATTGGGTATATACCCATAGGATTATAAATCTTTCTATTATAAAGACGCATGCACACATATGTTTATTGCAGCACTGTTTACAACAGCAAAGACTTGGAATCAACCCAAATGCCCATCAAAGATAGACTGGATAAGGAAAATGTGGCACATATACACCATGGAATACTATGGAGCCATATAAAAGGATGAGTTCATGTCCTTTACAGGGACATGGATGAAGCTGGAAACCATCATTCTCAGCAAACTGACACAAGGACAGAAAACCAAACACTACATGTTCTCACTCATAAGTGGGTGCTGAACAATGAGAACACATGGACACAGGGAGGGGAACATCACATACTGGGGCCTGTCGGTGGGTAAGGGAGCTAGGGGAGGGATAGCAGGGAGTGGGGGGATTGGGGAGGGACAGTATTAGGAGAAATACCTAATGTAGATGATTGGGGAATGGATGCAGCAAACCACCAAGGCGTGTGTATACATATGTAACAATCCTGCACAATCTGCACATGTACCCCAAAACTTAAAGTATAATTAAAAACAATCAAAAAGAAGAAATATTTGCTAATTTCAAGGTTATATTTTTCTATTTTTTTAAATAAACTTGATTATTTCAGCTTTTATGTTTAAATTGATGATCCAACTCAAATTAATATTTGTGTGTGGTGTGGAGTAGAGGTGTGGCTTATTATTAAAATGTTTTAAAAATAGTTATTCCTGCAGAATTTGCTAGTCTATCAGCTACTGAGAAAGTGATGTTGACATCTCCAACCATGACTGTGAAATGATCTACATCTCCTAAATCTCCTTTTAATGTTTATAGCTGCTTCATGTATTTAAGAGCTTTTACTACGGACATAGACGTTTATGATTGTTATGTGTTCCTAAAGAATTGACCCATTTATTATTACACAATATCTCATTTTATTTCTTGTAACACTTTTACTTCACATCACTATTATCTGATATTAATGTAGTCACTCTAGCCTTCCTGTTCTTTCCATTTTTCATTCATCTGCTTTTAAGCTACCTGTGGCATTATATTAAAGTCTATCATTTGTAGACAGTATATAGTTGGAATACTTTTTTTTAACCTATTCTAATAATTTCTGCCTTTCTGTGGGAATGCCATTATATTAATATTTACGTAAGTTTTGGGCTTTTGAATTTATATCTAGCATTTTCTGTATATCCTCTCTCATTTTTTCCCTCTGTCTCTCTTTCCTGAATTCTTTCAGATTCTTTGAAAACATTTTTAGAACCTCATTCTCTATCATCTAATGGATTTTTAGATATGCCCCTTAGTATTATGTCTATTGTGGTTAAAATGGGGATTACAATATTAATCTGTAACTTTCAGAGTCTAGTTGGAGTTAACGTTGTTCAACTTTATGCACTGTGAAGAAAATACTTGGCAGCAATTCATGTCCATCCCAAACTCCTTCATTCATGCTGCAGTTTCCGTATGTACCCATCTAAAATCACTGTGGGCTCTGAGATACAATGTTGACATGTTTGCTTTATAAACTCATATTAATGTGAAATCAATTGCCTTCCCTTCATGTAGATTTGACATTCAATCTGGTATGATTTTAAAAACTTCCTTTAGCATTTTTTTATAGTGCAAATGTCTTGGGACCTGATTCTTTTATTTTTGGGTATGTATAAATGCCTTTCATTCACTTTAATTCTGAAGGATAATTTCCAGTCTCTGAGACAGATACAGAATTCTGATTATTTTTTCTTTATTCTTCCTTGAGTTGTTCTACTGTTTTCTGACCTCACTTGTTTTTATTTAGTAATTAACATTGTTTAGAATTACTGTTTCCCTGTACATTATATCCCATTTATTTCTGGCTTTTTAAAAGACCTTTTCTTAACTTTAATTGTTTTGTATTTTACTTGTGATGTGCTTAGTGATGGTTTTTATAATTATCCTGTTTGAGATTTGCTGATATTTTGAATCTGTAAATTTCTATCTTTCTCCAAATTGAGAAAACTTGCCATCTAAAACTTCTATCTTGGTCATCCTAGGTTTGCATTTCTTGATTAATCTTTCTCTTGGGAATAGATTATGCTTTTCTTCTTAGTTGTGAGATAATTTGGGGGTTGTATATTGTTGCATCCTAGCCATTGTAACTGCTATGTTGTGTAGATTTTTAAATTATTTTATATTTCTCCAAAGAATGATTTTTTTTTTGATTAAGCATTTTATTTGGTTGCATTCACATTGAAAACTTTATAGATCTTTTTTTTCCCAGAGTTTTGGCTGTCTCATGTTGGATTGACTGTAATCTTGACAGTTTAAAGCTGGTATAGCTAGAAATCACCTATGCCTTTTCCTTCTTCCCCAGTTGGCTCTCCACTAAAATTTGCCAATTTTTTTTCACTATCCCATGCCTGTAGGTAGTTTTTTTGTTTGTTTTATTTATTTATTTATTTATTTTTTCCGAGTTCATTGTTATGATCTGAAGACATTTTTCTTTACTTTTAGGCCTTTACTTGTCCATATTGTAGGCAAATCTCTTATGATAGCTTTATTTTTAAATTACTTTAAGTTCTGGGTTACATGTGCAGAACGTGCAGGTTTGTTACATAGGTATACATGTGCCACGGTGGTTTGCTGCACCTATCAATCAGTCATCTAGAGTTTTAAGCCCTGCATGCATTAGGTATTTGTCCTAATGCTCTCCCTCCCATTTTCCCTCAGCCCATAAAAGGCCCTGGTGTGTGTTGTTCCCCTCCCTGTGTCCAGGGAAAAATTTCCTTCTGCCTATTCTCTGGTCTAGGAAAACCAGTAAACTTCTTTACCTTCCAGTGGACGGAAACGTGCCTTCCCCAGTGAGGATGAAGCCTCAGCTTTGGGAGAGGCCACTTCCAACTTTGTCCTCCCTTGAATACTCTCGCTCATCCCTACAGAACCCTTCAGAATTCTATGTACATCTTTGTAGTGACTTTTATCATAATTAGATAGTGTTTCACATTAAACTTTGTCTTTTCAAATTACTATGTGATACCTTTCTTCCGACTGGATCCTGACTCATAGATACTCCAAAAACTCCTATTTTTAGAGGAACAACATATTGCATAGCAGATATATCATTTTTTTGTCATCTCATCCATAAGTCAAATACTGGATCTATCACTTACCTTTAGGGTCACCTTGGATAATTTAATTAACTTCTTATAGCTGTATACTTACAACTCACAAAGATGTGAAGATTGAACAATTTCATGAATTTGGAATGCTAGTGCTATAATTATTACATAGTATGTGCTAAATAAGTGTAGATAACATACTAGCTAAATGTATTTAAATGTAAGTCAAATTACAACAAATAAAATTCTATAGATTTTTGTATCGTAAAGTTTGTTGTTAAATCTATAAGTAGTACACTTTCCTTAACTAGTATAACTCCCATATATATATAATATTTCTCTTAAATTACAAATCTACTAAAAATCATGGGAACACAAGAAGGAATACTCTGAAGAAGACAACTTATGTAAGCCAGAGATATCCCAAGTGTGCCACCAAGGTTTGCCCTCTTTGAGAGAGAGGAGAGTTTAATGTAGAGAGATATGAAAGAAAAAAAACAAAAACAAAAACGTAAACCTAGTACAGCTACTGTGGAGAACACAACGGAGTTCTCCCCAAAACAACACAAGAAGAACTCCCATATGATTCAGCAATCTCACTACTGGGCATTTATGTCAAGGAAGGGAAATCAGTTTATGGAAGAGACATCTGCACCCCCATGTTTATAGCAGCACTATTCACAATAGCGAAGATATGGGATCCACCTAGGTGTCCAACAACAGATAGATGGATAAAGAAAAGGTGGTATATATTATACACAATAGAATACTATTCAGGCATTAAAAAAGAATAAGATCCTGTCATTTGTGGCAACATAGTTAGAACCAGAGGATATTATGTTAAGTGAAATAAATCAGACACAGAAAGTGAAACACCACGTTCTCACACATATGTGGAAACTAAAAAAGGTAATATAGAAGGTAACTAAAAGGTAATGTAGAAATAAAAAGTAGAACAGAGGATACTAGAGGCTGGGAAGAGTAGGGGGAAGGGTACATAGGGAAAGGTTTGTTAAAGGATACAAAATCATAGCTAGATGGAAAGAATAGGTTCTAGCGTTCTACAGCACTGTAGGATGACTCTAGTTAACATTAATATGTAGTTTCAAATAGATACAAGGAGGATATTAAATGTTCCCAGCACAAAGGGATGATAAATATCTGAGATGCCGGATATGCTATTCACCATGGAATATCTATATCTATATCAAAACATCACTAGGGACCCCATGAATATGTACAATTATTATTTGTCAATTAAAAAACTTTAAAAATTCAATATGTTATCTTTTGTTCCAATGTGCTTATCTACATAAAATCACATAACATGTATATGTAAAATAATTTTTGAAGAAAACACAGACTTCCTTGAATTTTTTCATGCATAGAGTAAATGAAGCCTTGATTATTGAAAGGCATGCTATTGGTGTTTATGCCAAAACTATTGTAGCTTTGTATATTAGATTACTCTTCAGACAGTAAAGACTCAAATGAAACATTGACAGGAAATTGGTTTTGTAAATAAAAACACTAACATTTTAGTTTTTAATATTTTTAAACATATATGTTAACTTTAACTAGAAGATAGTGACATGTGTTCTAAAATTTATATATTTTATATAAATTTATATATTTTAGAATATGTGGCTATCTTCTAGTTAAAGTTAATATTATTCTTTGATGTTTAGGTGAAGCTCAAATAAAGGCTTTGCTGCCACTCATATGATTATCTTTACTATGCTCACTATTCAATGATGACATGTTATTCCTGGGAGTAAATAACTTTTAACCACTCTGAATTCAATTTCATAACATAAGTGGGATACTGTAAAACGTTCTGATCTGATGTCGTTTGCAAATTATATGTTTAGATTTGTTCAAAATAGTGAAGCATACTATTATAGCTGCATATTTCCATGAAATTTTCTTTACTTGTGCAATACAAACTTTACCTGAGATGGGTTATTACTAGATTTTTGGTTGAGCAATGATTCATGTACAGATCTAACCCTTACCTGAGGCATCTAAGTAGTCATGAGCCACATTCCTTTGTTTTCAGGATTTCCGTGTGATATTTTGTGAAAGAAATTATTCACTGTATGTCTTACATTATATGTATAGTTTTAGACTCTATCAGAAAACTGAGAAGCTAAATTCACTTTCCAAAATATTTGTTGGTTTGGAAAAAAATAAAGGCTAAACCGTGTGCCGAAATCTTAGATAAATGAAATTTAAGAGAATTTTTAGGTGTTTCCTAACACAAAAATTACAAAACATTTCCTTATAGGAAAGAAACATTAAAATGAAGTACAATAAAATCAAGGTGCTTCTTACGTTGAAATTTATTTTGTACTTTTGGGGGAAAAGAGTAATAAACGTATATGTTTTATTTTTCTAATATAGACAAGGATAGACTGTAGTCACAAATAAATCCCCAAATCTCGGTAGAATAAGACAATGATTGCCCACTCCCATTGTTATAGATGGATCTGGTAATAGATGGCCCAAGCAGCTCTCCTCTACCAGTGACAGGGGTTTTGCCCTGCTTCCATTGCTTGGCTCAGCTTTCACAGATTCCTCTCCTTCCAGGGTTTCTTCCAGAACTTGTATTATACCTATTTAGTCTTCCACAGAGCCAAATTCTATTAAAATGTTATTTATTAGTGGACATCTCAAAGCATATGGAAGAATATGTGTTTATCAATGTGCATGTGTGTGTACATGTGTCTCTGATCACATTAGATCACAGGTGGGGATCTACCTTATTCTTTTATAATAACTGTAAATTGTTCCATGATATTAGCCTATCATTGTTTTAACCTTTTTGAATCACAGTCAATGCTCACATGAACTTCCCTGATCATGTACATTTTCAAATGCCCTTTTAGGTTAACTTTCTTGTCTAATGATATGTGCATGCTAAAATTTTGTAGACATTAACATTCCCTACAAGCAAGTTGCGTCAATTAACATTCCCACCAATAATTCATGATGTGCATATTTCCTCAAACTAGCCTAGATAATACTTTGCCCCATCAAATTGCTTCTGACTGATTTCAAAAGGGTGTATTTACATTTTATATTTTAATTAAGATTATAAAATTACAATTGCTCCTGGTTTACCTACATTCAATCCTCCTAATCACAACTCCTTGACTTTATCATACTTTCATGTGTTCATTAATCATTCATCTTTTCTTAAAAGTTAATCTGTGTATCTGTGTGGTGTGCTTATTCTTCCATTAAGAAATTGGGCCTTTTATTATTATTTTGCCTACCCAGTACATGTATGTTCTCTCTCTTATTCTATGCACACACACACACACACACACACACACACACATGACACACACACACAGACACACACACACCAATTTGAATAATTTTATTTGATTGCTTATTGATTAATGATTTATAAATGATCTTTATCAAAGACGAGTATTAATCTTTTCATATCTTTTCTTTTTCTTTTTTTTTTTTTTTTGAGACAGAGTCTTGCTCTATTGTGCAGTACCACAATCTTGGCTCACTGCAACCTCTTCCTCCTGGGTTCAAGCAATTCTCCTGCCTCAGTCTCCCATGTAGCTGGGATTACAGGCATGCGCCACCATGCCCAGCTAATTTTTGAATTTTTAATAGAGTTAGAGTTTCGCCATGTTGTCCAGGCTGGTCTCCAACTCCTAACCTCAGGTGATCTGCCTGCCTCAGCCTCCCAAAGTGCTGGGAACACAGGTGTAAGCCACTATGCCCGGCCCATTTCTTGTTGTAAATATGATTTTGCTTCTGGTTTTCTAATCTATAAAAATGTTTAACTGTTATGATAATTTATCAGTATTTTCACAAATTGTGATTAGAACATTGTGACCTTGCTAAAACATGCTTTCTTGCCCCAAATTTAGTCTTTGAGTAACATGTTTTCTTCTAGTACCTTTATGATTTGATGTGCTATTTTCAAATCAACTACAGAAACATCAGGATTGTACTATAGAAAAAGGAAATATTGGGATTTATCTTTTCACAAATAATTTTAAACCACCTTTTATTATATTAAATGTATTCATTTGCACTTGACTTTCTGGTCTTCCTAACACACTATTTGTTTACTGGCACTAAATTGATATGTTTATTATAGTGCTACTTTAATATTTGGTAAATGAGCTCAGTAATCTAACCAACGTTTGCGGACTATAACATTTTTGTTACAATTTGAATTTTCACTTGATTTAGCCAAAAGCAAGCACTAAAGATTATTTTATTCAAAATATCCACTTTACATATTAAATCAGGAATATCGTCTTTAGAATAAATATTGTTAAATTACACACTTTATGTTAAAATTATAGAATTAATTTTAAAATATACCATACTTCATGCCATCTAAGTTTAAACTTTACGAAAGACTTATACACATGCAAATGTTACTGTATTTTCTGCTCCAGTATCCTGTAAATATAAACATATATTTATTTTAAAAGTCAGTTTCCTTTCTATTCCTTCAAAGAATGTTATAATCTCTTTAATAATTGATTTTTAAAAGCTCTCATAAATATATCAAATGATTCCTCCTATTTTCATTCTGTTGTGATGACATATAAAATTTTCTGTCCTTATGATAGATCATTGTTTTCCTTTTCCTTTTAAACCCCTGTATTTCTCTAAATTATACCTTCAGTTGAGTATTTCATGAACAAACAAGCCTTGCAATGGCCTTTATTAAAGATTTTTCAACAAATCCTGTCTGTCTTTTCTGGTAAGCTCTCTCTGATAAGGTTCCCACTGAGTAAAAAGACACTTAATTCTTATTCCTCAGGAAGCCTCCTTCTTTCCCCTAGCTCTCCAAGTCCTCCTTGTAGAAATTCTCCTTGCCATTTTTATCTTTTTCTTCTTTCTTTACCTTATTAATTCATTCTCATCATCCAGTAATGAATGGATTATGGGCTGAGCATTGGATGCTAGAAAGTGAATTCTTCACTTTAGGATAATTTTTCCAAAAATAAGTAAAGTAAAATAAAAATGCTATAGATTTTATTTTTCTCTTCTATAGAGTTCTTATAAGCATAAGGAGAAAAAAAATATATATATAGATATACAAAATATAAAAATACATAGATAATATAAAAATTCATAGAATGAACGACATTTTTACAAAGAGGAGCATTCCATGATATGTGTGGAATCAATGTGGCCAGCATTAATATTCCTAGGAACATTTATGTATTTCCAAAGCTTTGCAGGTGGACATCTGTAGTTGATGCTGTGTGTGCTGTAAGTGCTTCCTGTTCCAGCTACTACAATGGTTGACTACTCACAGCCACCCCATTCTCATTGGGATGCCATGCCACCTCACTTCCCTTCTCCTTCCTAGAGCTAAAGAGCTAAAGACTTACGATCGTAATTATAAAACTCCATGCCCCCCTTGTCTTAAGGCTGGACTAACTCTGGGTGAAATTTAGGTTCAGAGCTTCCCATAGGATCAGTCTGAAGCTGCAGTACTACTGAGGCTATATTCCTGCTAGCCCTCTTCCCTTCTCAATGCTGCTACCCTGAATCCACTTCTGAGACCATTCCCCTATTCGATCACATGCATGCAAGCATGCAAGGGAAACTATGTTACTTTTGAGTTGCCCAGTGAACCTATGCCCTCTTGTATTCAGACCTGTGTAGTTCCCTCCCACTTTGACTTTGAGCTTGCCCTATGTCTAACTTTGGCTCTTGGGATGTTAGCAAGCATAATGCAGAGGCTTGATGGGTCCTCAGGCATTGGAATGTGTCTTCTTTGAATGCTTTTTTTTGTAACCTATTGTTCTCCCAGAGAAGCCCAAACCACATGAAGGAATCACATGGAAGAGAGATGAGCATTTCTCAAAAATTTCAAGTAAACTGGCTATAGACAGACAGCACTAACTGCCAGCCAATTTCAGGATTGGCTGCCATCCTGGATTTCAAGTCCAGTCAGGTGACATCACAGGAACCAGAAATCCATCCATTTAAGCCCAGACAACCCAGAGAATTATAAAATATTAAAATGGTCATTGTTTTAAGCCACTGAGCTTAAAATGTATTTGTTACATAGCAGTAGATAACTGAAAAAAAAGAACAGTTTAAGAAATTCAAACTTTGAACAAATGGATGAATGAAGTGGAATATTTTCTTCGTGCTATGCTACAATCTGGACAATTGCTCCTGGTTTACCTACATTCAGTCCTCCTAATCACGAGAATCCCTATGTGCTCTTTTCTCTTTTATACAGGGCAGGATGGTTGTCTGAATTTCTTGCATTTTTGCTTGCTTGTCAGTTCACTGAGTGATGGTAGATTCTGTCCGCGCATTTTCACGTTTAGTTTCTACAATTTGAAATTATTTTAGTTTTATTGTAAGCATTTCTACATGATTCTTGAAAGTGAGCAGTAGTCATACTGTTGGCAATGTAAAGTGGTTATTCAGTGAAAGTTTCCTGTCTGCCGTTATTAGGGCTTGTTCAGCTCTACTTTCAAAGGGCACTTGCTGGCTGTATTTTTATATTTGGTTATATTAATAAAACAGAAGCTTGACACATGGACACATCTATACTTTTATTACGTTGATCTTAAATTGTTTTTCTGAATTACGCAATCATTTTTATTTCTAAGGTTTTTTAAGACGGAGGAAGTGTGAGCCAGTCATATTTAGATTTCTTTTTTCTCAAAGAAATAGTAAGAAAAAATCCATTCCAATATATTAATAATTCTGATAAATGTCTGGATCTGCATAAAAACACAATATAATACAAAAATATATATGTAGCTATATATTTATCTATAGTTCAGAAATGTGCATGTGTGTATATATGTGCGTTTATAAATGTATATAATTAAACAAGTAAATACTGAGACAGATAAGCATACTTTTCCTATACTTAGTAATTTCCTGTATTACATAGTAATTTTAAATTTTCTAAAATCAGCACTGTTCTATCTAAATGTATGTAATATGTCACCCACATTTGGGAGATGAATATAGCCTAAAAAACTCAAATAACTGCTACACATTTCTAACCCACATGTCTAAGTAATGCACAACAAATAATCACAGTAAAATTGTTCTGCAAGCATTAACTTGTACAAAAGGCACAACCCTACTTAGGAACAAAGACTGCACTGTGAAATCCTTTTTTTAACAGGAGCTGAAGTAGTAAACAAGTCTTTAGACATATTTTTTTCCCTCAGACAAAGCTTCTGTTGCCACATTATCTTGTCAAACCGCATGAGGTTAGATAGATCAATACTTATATAGGTGACTTCTAAGGAACACCTGGCCTTCCAGAAGGTGACATGTTAATTAAATAGATAGCATTCTTTTTCTTAATGCACAATTGCTTAATGTAGGTACTTCCTTCAGATTCTTTCGTCTCTGTTTTAATAGTTTTGTGAGCTTGAGGGCTAACAGGAGCCAAGAAACCTGGTAAAAAGTAATAATTTTGGAAATGTTGCTAATGACATTTGGGCTGAAGAAAAAGAGAAAATGCAAATTTTTTCTTTGATCTCATTTGGCCTTTCTGCATTCCTAGCTCACCACATAAGTATGCTGTGTGTTTCTGAGTGTTAAAACAGACATTTCGTAACTTAACTTGCTTTTGGAAAATACAAGGAAAGACCTTATCTAATAACTAGAGCTGTTCTTTAGTGATTTCCTAAGTCAGAATGTCAGATCTGGCCCGTTTATAGATCTTCAGGATTGGAACAGCTTGGAATTAGGAAACACAGCCATATCGTGAAAAAAAATCCCCTTTACTCTAATCAGGGAAAGTTTACTGCCCTTGTCTGCAGAATTCGTCAAGAAAAGGGGCCTAACTTTAATAAATTATTGATGAAATAAGTTTTGTAGCAGGCACGGTTAATAGAGATTTTAGAGATAGTGCGGACATCCTGGGTCTTTGTCCACTTATTTTATAGTTAGTTGTAATCGTTTTTTAAGCTCAAAGCTAATTGTATCTCAGATACAATGTAAACAGTTATTTTTAAGGGTGAAAGTAACTTATTTGGTTTCCTACACATGCTTTACCTTTCTGAAAACTTTCTTCCTCCACTCATAGGCAACAAATGATAACGTTATAAAAGTAGAAGATAAAAGTTAGCTATCTGTATGTTCTTCATCATGAGGCATATTGACCTTATTAATTGTTTTCTGCCTTTATACTTTATTGCTTTCGAAAATTTACATGTACAAGTTAGATTTTATGATTATATACTGAGTTCTTAGTCATTTATTTTCATAATTTCAAAACTGATGTTGAATCACCTTAATATCCTTTCTAGAAGAAATTCAGTGTTATTTTATTCCAAATAAAATGTGTGACATAATTTTTTAGAGGAAAATAATGTTTACTTTCATCGCATGCAAAGGATACACAATTATTTATAACGTGTATTACTTATATAGCAGAGACATATTCTGTAACTCAGTATATATGTAATTGATAATATATTTCTTTCATTTATCTATTTGTAAGTATATATACAAATACTTTTTCATTTTATGTGTAGAAATATATTACTTTTGTAAACAGAGACAATATAGCCCAATCTATCACTGAAAACATACAGATCCATGCATATATAGGTATTCCTGATGTCAAAAGATGTAGCTTTATATATTAAACAAATTTTAGTTTCTATAATTAGCCTCAAAATTAAATTTGTGCTCACAAAGAAACATTTTAAGGAAATTATTTTGGGAAAAAACCTGTTTTTCATCTTAAACTGGGAATACTTGACTCAGTACTAACATTCAACTTTATCATTTTTAGAATTTTGAAACTTAAATAAAAGTTCTGTACACTTGAATATAGAAATATCATTTGCTTTTATTGTAACTTATGAGCATCAGACATCAAAGCTTTAGATGATATCAGCAGGGAGACTGTGATACAGTATTTAAGAAGAAATGAACCTAGAAACAAAACTGGATTAAGTTAAAAACAATGTTTAAGTTTATTGACTGTCTTCAACTAATTTTAAACTATTTGTGGCTCAGTAAAATTTAAACGTACTTGTTTTTGCTCTGTCACCTTTTTTTTTTGAGTTATTTCTATATTTAGGCAAACATCTTTTTAAAATTAACTTTATTAATCCATTATTAATTCTTATTTATCATTACTTAATTTCTAAGAAGGCAGCTCTTTGAGAAGACAGTGATGCCCTTTGTGACCTCATATATATATATTTTGACCATGGAAATAAAAATAAAACTGTTATTTATAGTTATGTAATCAAAAGAACATAAAATTTGAAGTCAATATTAATGTTGAATAATGCTGATGCTAAATTGTAAATTAAAAATCCTGAAAACTTTACTTAAATTTTCTGATGTTCTCATCTACAATAAAAACAAAATCCCCAAATGTTCATAAGAGTATATAGCACATGGTCAAAAACGTTACTTTTCTTTCCTTCATTCTTGAAAACTGTCATCACTATTATGTTTCATAGGACAGAAACGACTTTCATTTGCATTTTTAATTAGCAAATGTGTACTATAATCCTTGAAATTTAAAGAAGTAATAAAATAAATGATTGTCACTTTTTTAAATATGCAAGAAGTTATTAATCAGCCTTACGATTAATCACTAATAATTGATGATTGCAAATTGGAAGTGTGTGATAAAGATTTAAAACAATAATATTCTGTTAGAAGGTGTAGAAGGAGACAAACACTCATGAAATACTAATGAAAGCTTTTATTTATACAGTTCTTCCAGAAAATAGTTCATAAATATCACAATGTTCAAAGAGTTTATATCCGTTATCTCTCCTACTGAATCCAGCATAATTCTACTTCTAGGGATCCCATTTAATGAAATAATTAAATATACAGTATAGACAATGGATTCGGTGCACATATGTTTATTACAATTTTATTTATTATGCCCAAAATGTGAAAATAAAAATTCTGTAACATAATTGGATTTTTAATATAAATGATTATACATCTCTATGTCAGACATTTACATAGACCATGAAAAGTTTTCCAAAAAGAAAAAGAAATAAAATGCTCATGGTACAGCGTTAAGTTGAAAATGAAAGAAGTGTGCAAAATTACATATATATAAAGAACTCGTATATATTTGTTCCACCATCCAAAAAAGGAAAATAATCAAAACCACTGTAATCACTTATTTTTTATACATTAATATATGCTAGCTCAATTAGCATTTGAAATAAACTCTTCTCTTAAACTCCATATGCCATTAAAAAATCTAACTTTTTCTCTGTTTGATTTGTTTCTATGTTTTGAACTGTTAATCATTTCCAGCCTATTCTAGACATAGCAAGCTCTACAAAGGTCTTCCAGCTTTGTTATAGAGGCACACAGAAATTATCTTGCTAATGCTTCTTTAAAAAGCTTGTGGCAGTTATCCCTTGTCCAAAACTGGGCAGTTCTTCTTAAGGACAGAAAGTTTAGTTCTCTTAATTACAAAGTCTCTGCAATTGCTTCTTCACTTAAAGTAATATGTGAGTTTGAGGTTTTAATGATCCCTTGATTCCATATATCATGCATTTTTTATTATTGTGTTCCTAGTGCTTAAGACAATACTCTTAGCTCATATGAAGCATTCAGTATTACTAAAGTGTTGACCCAAATGTGATGTCTTCTCCATTCCAACATTTTGAGAAGGAAGTTTAGCTAATCATGTACATATCCAGCATTAAAAGAGAAACACTCAAATGAGCATAATCATTTTTTCATAACTATAGATTTAGTTTTCTTAGCTAAAATGAAGAACAGCACCTAGTTCTTACTATTTTAGGATAGAAGTCCTGTGATAATTAGGTAATACAGAAAATCAAGGTGCATTCAGGAATTTTGATTCTTGGTAAGTCTTGAATATAAAGGGCAGAAAACCCCTACACTTTAAGTAAACAATTAACATGATTATGATGTAGATACTTTGGGTTGCATTCTTTTTTTTTTTTTTTTTTTTTTTTTTTTTTTTTACTATGGAATCTTGCTCTGTCACCAAGGTTGGAGTGCAGTGGCGCAATCTCAGCTCACTGCAACCTCCGCCTGCCAGGTTCAAACGATTTTCCTGCTCAGCCTCCTGAGCAGCTGGAATTACAGGCGTCCGCCCGGCTAATTTTTGCATTTTTCGTAAAGTTGGGATTTCACCATGTTTGTCAGTCTGGTCTCGAACTCCTTACCTCATGACCCACCTGTGTTGGCCTCCCAAAGTGCTGGGATTACAGGCGTGAGCATCCGCACCCAGCTGAGTTACATTCTTTAACAAGTTCGCTTCAGAGTAATCTTATGTGGACTGAATAAAAAATGTACAAAAATGCTTTGAAAACTCAGGACACAGAAAGTTCCTATAAATGCGGGTATTTCTATTTGAAAATAGAAATTCCTTTCTAATAATGCTCCAACAAATAAATATATTTTAGTGATAAATTCATAAAATGGGTGTTATGTATTATGTAAATTTTAAAAGTATAAATTGTACGTTATTTGAGCAACTGAATTTTATTAGAGTTTCCTATATATTGTCTTAGGTAGCCTCTTTATTATCTGTGAAAGTATTATGTCGTTGCACATACTTTGAATTGAACAGTAAATGTTATAGAAACTCTGTTGCTTCAAATATTTACTATTGATTGACATCTCCTATTTTCAACTTTCCTTACTCCTTTCCTCTCTGGTTGGAAGACACTGGGAGCCTCCTTATTTTAAACATTGCTGAACACTAGAATTATCTAAGGAACTTTTATTAATCTTGATGCCCAGGTGGCACCCCATAGAAATTCAATCAGAATATCTTGGAGCTACGCATCGGTATTTTTGCATGACCCTCAGGTGAGTTTAACATGCAGCCTAGTTTGGAAAACACTCTTCTAAGGAACTTGTGAATAAAGGAGCTTTGCACCTGAGAATGAAGCCTCAGCATGTGGGTGACATCAGGAAGGGCTAACCAAGTAAAATTTTATTTGGTGAAATATGCTTTTCCCAGCTTCCCCCAGGGGAGATCCTCATTCACCATTGTATCTGACACAGAGGCCAGAAGGTAACAAAATTGTCACGTTCATTGGTGAGCACAAATACAGTCTAAATTCATCCCTGATCATTTTCAGGTTATTTACAATTTTGTATTTCCTATCACATATCTTGCAGAAAATCAAGAACCAATATTTTTAACTCTAAAGAGATGTCTGCTCTTTATCAAAGCTATAGTTTAAATAATATTAATTAATTAAGCTCAATTATTATTAAAAATATTAAGCTTAATAAATAAGCTTTGATATATTGATATATTTGATAATATGTTAAAATTATTCTAGATCCTGTTATAAAGGGTGTTTTCTATAGCCTCTAATATTAGATTATAATTAAAATATTCTATTAAACATTAATTATTGGAGCAGACAAAAGAAATCATTTGGTTGTTTCTACAGCCTGTGTGACTTCCAGCAAGTCTCAACATTCAGACTGATCATTTATATAGTGGGATAATGGCTATTTAAAGGGATACTCCAAAGTTTTACCTATGAAAACCTTGGTGATGGTGCTTAGTGGTTATGTTTAAAAATGAGTATTTCCTTCTCTTTCCAACTATTAAATATAGATATTGTCCCAAGGATTTGTCCTTAAACATCTATTCTCCAGTTATTCTCCCTTCTTTAACAACCTAATTTAACATTATGGCTTCATGGAGTCTTGAAACAGATGGCAACTCCAGGCTGACCATTTCCCCGGTACCAGTCCTACCCTTTCCCCTGTGTGTGCCAATCTCAGCATGTGAAGGTCTTTCCTGGCTAACATTTCCCACATGAGCTCTTTCTTTATCCCACCTAACCCTAGTCCTGCTTCTGTGATTTTTATTTCTGATAATGACCTTCTCACCTTTCTAGTGTCTTAGTTTTAAAATACTGGCCTTTCTTGGGGCTTCTCTCTTCCTTTGCTTACTTGCAAAGTTTTCCAGCTCCTTTCTAGACCTCTCATCTGCAGCTTCTCTGGTATTTGTCCAACTGGGCCATCTTCGGGAATCACATTCAACCGGAATTCATGGGAAAGAGCTATCACTGACAAGGAAGGCATCTAACAAAATTAGTATAGGCAGAGAATATGTATTAATGAATGCAATACTAACTGAAGTTCTTCTGGGTTGGCAGATAAAGGTGATTAAGACATGCTTCTGTCTTTGGGGAGAAAGGAAATAAAAATGGATAGACATAAATAAATATAAAAATAGTAATAAAATTAACACGAGGAAGAAGAACAAACAGGCTAGTATGTGCATTAACTCCTTTAATCTTTACGATAACTCTGTGATGTAGGAATGGTGAAATTAGGCTCCGGGAATTTGAGTAATCTGCTGAAGATCACAAGGCCAAGTGTCAAAGTGAGGATTTAAATAACAGGTTATATTGCTTAGTACAGAAACTGCAAATAAACATCTATGCTCCAGGCAAATCTGTACATATATTTATTGAGCACACATTCTACATAAACTCTCTGCAATATTTGATATATCCTCTATAACAAATAGTTTAAGATAAGGGTGTAGGTAATGAAATGAGAGAATGATGATGCTACTAATCATTCTTCACAGATGATTGTTGCAAGGGTCAAATCCTGTTCTTAGTGCTTCCTGACAAATAACTTCTCTTAAATAAATACATACCTACTTCAGAACGCTGATTAGGAAGAAAGGGGTCTTAGTTTCTTTTCTTTAGTCGATCACTAATCTGATTCATGACTTTCAGTGAGTCAGAAATTAAATGGTCTTTTATTCCATTACCTTTAAAAATGGACAAGCAAAACTGGCAGACTTATTCTATTGCATGACTTCTCAGCTCATTTATGAAGATAACTTCAAAAAATAATGCTGGAGTTATAATAATGTAGAATATGACATGCTATAAAAAATTAATACGTAATTTGTCCTACAATAGAACAGTAATCTTAAAACTGACTTAAATATCGAATCTACTTCTATCCTTTCATTTAAAGAATGAGAAATCAGGCCCACAGAAATGAAGTGATCAGCCCAGGCTCACAAAGTTAGTCAATTTCACAAGAACTGGACTTGCTGAGGCTCAAGTCAGTATATATATATATATATATATATATATATATATATATTTTTTTTTTTATATATAATTTCTCTCCTGCTAGATTCATAATCACCCCCATGGAACCTCATAAAATGAACACTGGGAGATTTTAGAATAGGCAGGATTCTAGGATCCATGCTGGGATCATGCCTTAAAAAAATGAACTGTTTCCTGAAACACAAGTAGGGTGCAAAAAATGAAAGGGAATCGGTCCAAAAGATCACATTTGGTGTCCTACAGCCTTACTCAGATCATTATGAAACCCCTTAGGATTCTTTTGCCTGCACATGACAGTCACAAGTTTAATTCATGTAAAAAACTATTAAATATATTAGAAAATGTCTCACCCAAGTATCAAAAATGCACAGTTCCATTTGATTAAAGCAGAAATTCTGTTTCTACAAAAAGTGTAATTATGACACGAAATGTATTCATAAATACCATGTATTTTAATGCAATAATAAAATTAAAACCTAAGTGAATATGAACTATGAGGCATTTTGAGACTTACACAACAAGCCTTCATTTCCATTGTTGTTTTCCGCATCTGTTCCACTTTTTAAAAGAATTCTTTCTGGTAGTTACATATAGTTAGGTACTGACAGGCTAGTATAAGATTAAAATCTAAAAGTGTAGGGGAAATACAACATTTTTCCAACATTCTAGTTAGAAATAGTGTATGTTTTTTCCTTCCTGTCTCTTGATTTCAATAAACAGGGTGTTATGCTAAGAATGCAAAAAAGAACTCAATCTCCTACTCACCTTAGTATCTGCAGTTACATACACAAAACTTGATGCTGGAAAAACTACAGAAGAAATATTTTGCAAGTTCATCATGCATATGGATACATGAATTCATGTGTAAGTAAACACCAATATATGAGTATGGTTTCCCTTTGAATTATTAACCTTCCAATAATAGTTACATGTTGTTTTTACATGCATCAAAGTGTTACGTGCATTATCCTACAATTTAGAGTCTCCTTCAGCTCTTCAGAGACATTTTTTCAGCCTCTAATCTCTTTCAACTAATCTGCTCTTTCTCTGACTCACCTACTTCCTAAATTTTTTCATGTGCTCTCATCATATATTAGGAAATGCCATGGTATATATGTTATGCCCTGTTTACGAACACTTTTATGTAAGAGGCTTAGGTAAAATTCTGGGCTGTTGTGAAAAGGATGATCATGAAGTTTTTGATCATGAAGTTTTTTGTTTATTTTTTGTTTTGGCTTTCTGTATTTAAAAATGCATGGAAATATTGTATAATGAAAGTAATCAATTAATCCTTGACATTGCTTTTGGAACTTTGTAAAGTTTTTCAGGCAAAAATGTGGTAATTTTTTTTGAAATATGACCCAGTTTTACACAAAATTTGATCCTTCAGTTTTGTTTCAGAATTAAAAATGACAGTTTTAGAATTTCTAATGGAAATATGCTGCTTTATCTTTATTTCTGAAATTGCATTAATCTTGCTTTCTGTCATTCCCATTACTTCCATAATTATCATCCTTTGAAAACTGGGGGTGGGATGATGGGCAGCTGATTTGCATTTTAGAAAACCTTGTGTTTTCTTAGCTCTGCTTTAGGCCTATGGGCTTTGAAGTTATTTCCAGTGGTCTCTTACTAGTGTAAAATTTGGTCTCCTGTTAAATTGCCACCTGTGCTAAGGAAAGCTAATCCATTAGGGTCGAACAGCTCTAAGAAGGTGCTATGGTGCCTGGGGCAACCTCTTGAGTTTCAGCTCTAGCAGCTGCTGGGAAATGTGTTTGGGATGGTCCTTGTTACAGAAATTAGATGGATCAGGAAGTAAACAGAGGTGTCTTTCATCTGACCCAGCTCCAAGACAAGAGGGTGGGGCCTGGGGGAATTCCTCTTCTAATTATTTTATGGGTCAGTTCTCTGAGAGTTATGTCAAGGTCTGACACTCGTAATTCTGAGGGGAAAATTTTGAAAAAAAAAATGATAAGCCATTGAAGCTGTCGAATGCTTCCTTCTGAAAATACCCTGTCCCTTGCATTTGCAGGATTGCTGACCACTGGGTGGATCTTGCCCTTCTTCCAAGGGGTGTGACTGGAAGAGGGAAATTAGAGGTGCAGCTTTCCTCACCTGGGAACTTTCTCCTAAATTTTAGGGGTGTCCCCTCATTTTTAGTTCCTTATTTATTTTAGATTTTTTTATTTAATTTTATTTCTTTTGATGACTTGGGGCAAGTTCCAACTCCTGTGTTCCTGTTGGTTTCATCATCTTTTTGAGTTAATCTCTCAACATTTCAGCCAGTTGAGCAGTTGCCCAAGTCTTTTCTGAGCAAAACTCGTGGCATGCAATCCAGTGTCTGCTGCTAATTTGTGACTGCAAGGTTTGAGACGGGGTAGCTAGAGAAATGGAAAGACAGCCAGACTTGCTTGAGCTAAAATAAAAATTCAAGAGCCATTTCAGGCAGAGAATTCCCAACTTCCAATTTCTCATTTTCTGTAATATCAAGTCTATGTTTACTTCTAGGTGATAGGTTATACTTTTATCTGTGGAGAGACATTAACTTTTTTAACAACACAAAAATTGTCGTTTTCCCATTTAAGTCAAAACTTTCTCCTTCTTTACAGCACCATAGTTTCCTTAAAGAAATTGTTAAAAAATTAAGCCAACAAAAGACACATTTTAATATTGTGAAATACAGTTTCATAGTCATTTTTTAAGAAAGATACAAATATATTTTCAAAATAAGAACATAGGTCCATGTCAAAACTATATTTTTATGAGCAATAATTAAATATTTTAATCATCAATGATATTTCATTTTATAGTTGACGGTTCCATAATATTCTGAACATTGTTTTCTGTGTCATTTCCTATGGGGGAACAATAAAGTTATTTTTTATGCTTTGACTTAAAATAACTGAAAAAAAATAAAGTAACGTGATGGTGATGATTAAATAATCTTTTGCTTGGTTGTTTACTTTCTAAACTTCATATAATTAATTTGATTGTTTTATTTTTTCATATATCATTTTTAGGTAAAAAATGTAAAAACGTTTTTGAAATTTGATATTAATGAGATTAAGAAAGAGAAAACACTTTGAACTAAAATGTCTACTTCCAATAGCAAAATGACCTCAGGGATGTTCTGAATCAACATTACAGAAGATCCCCCAATGGGGGCAACAAGATTGGTTACAAATTTTATTTTCTGTAGAAGTGAAATCTTATTTGCTAGCCAACTTAGCTTTCGCAAATCAAAATATAAATTTTTAAATGCTGCAAAATAATTGTTTTAAAAGACAAGGAGACAATTTCAGAACTTACAGAATTTTTTAGTCCAAAATTCCTTGTAAGGCCACAGGTGCCCTTCAATAAATTGATTTCTGGGACTTTAAAGGCTCACATCTTGTTAACCTCTACCTAAGTGACTTAAAATTGTCAAATAAATGAAACTCCGTTTATTTCAGTTTGGAGCAAATATTCAGTCGATTTCAAGGCCCCACTCTATAGGCAGTCTCTTTGCTTGGCTCCCTCCTTGGGTATTCTTGAAATTCAGGCATATTCATGACTTCCAGAAAGGGTCCCTCCTCCCTGGCCTGCCCTCGGGGTAATGATGACCTTGTTGCACTAGGTCACATTTGTCCCTTTCTATGTTTAATAAGGCGTGGGTGGCCCACTTGGAATTCTGGAGTCTCATGCTGACACCCAATTATGCCAGTCATGATTTCTTCTGTGATGTCTTATTGAAGGAATCTTCTCCACTCAATTTCAGGCATCTTCTGTGTCTCTCAGCACTTCCATGTCCAATAACCAAATCACATGGCATTCCTAGATTCCCCTTCGTGTGTCTAAATGATCATTTTGGATTCAGTTGTTAGAGGATTCTCTCCTCTCTGATACCCTAGAGCTTCCATTTGATGCTGAGTGTAGGATTTCTCTGAAGCTTAGAGACATCCCAGATAAACTTCAGAAATGGGTAACTAGAACTTGTGTGCTTGTGTTTCTCTATGCCAGTCATCTTGCCATTCCACGTCTCTGGGGAATGTTGTGGCTCCATTTGAGGTCAGAATATGATTAGATTAGTGCTTTGCCCCTACACTTTTCCCCTCCAAATCTCTCTCCAAGATTCTCCTAGTACCAGGAGTTACTTTCCCTTTTATATTTTGAAGGGACTGTCTGTATTTTATGCTCTTCTTCCTCAATACTGTGGCTTAGAGGAAAGCTCCATGTTCAGATTATCAAGGTTTTATTTTTACATAGAGAGGAAGCACACCTGGGGAAAGTAAAACAGCTTTTATTATTTCAAGAACTTCAAGTTTTAAAGAATAAAATCCTATTCATGATTTTTTATCTTTGATTCTGAGCTCAAAGCTGAGTATTAATGTCTTGTTTTAGGTGATGGCTGACCTCCCACTGAAGCAATAAATGTTATTAATTCAGTGAGGGGGAGAGATGATGGCCCAAGACATTGAGTAGTTAGTCCTAGCACAGTGCCCCAAGCAAGCAGACATCAACCTAGTGATAGAATCAGGGACCCCTTCTACCACCACCCTGAGTCTCCAGAAACTTGCCATTAGCCAAAAATGTGATCAGGGAAGAAGGACAACCATGGAGGCCTGGGGGGGATGTTGAATTAATAAAGAATTTGAAATTTTAATTGTCTTAATATTACCTTAATATAAAAGACTCGTTAAAGCCAGAGACTACATAAGGGCGATTGATAAGAGTAAGTGTCCTCCTTCTCAAATGGTTATCTCCTCCTTCCTAAGATGACATTCGAGGGCCAAATAAATAAAGGAGGCATTTCTACTTTTGTATAATACAATCTATGTGTAATAAAGTTGGAATTAGGAACACATTTAATGTAGTTGAAACCCTGAACAGATTTTTAGGATGTGTTCAAACCTTGTCACACTTATTATCATTTGGGTATGATCCCTTTTCAATGCATATCTTTAAACCATAATCACAGTCTGTTAAGCCTTGATGCATCTGCATCTTTTTTTTTTTTGTGACATGGAGTCTTGCTCTGTTTCCTAGCTGGAGTGCAGTGCAATGGCACCATCTCGGCTCACTACAATCTCCGCCCCCTGGGTCCAGGGATTCCCCCACCTCAGCCTCCCCAGTAGCTGGGATTACAGGTGACCGCCACCACACCCAGCTAACTGTCTTGTATTTTAGTAGAGACAGGGTTTCTTCATGTTGGCCAGGATGGTCTTGATCTCCTGACCTTGTGATCTGCCCGCCTCAGCCTCCCAAAGTGCTGGGATTACAGGCGTGAACCGCTGCGCCTGGCCTGATGCATCTGCATCTTGTTCTCTCAGAAAGTTACAAAATTGTGTATTATGATTATTTTTAAAAATATATTTTCATTTATAATATAGGACAGTTTTCTCTTGCAATAAATATTTAATAATATAAATATTTGTAATGGCTGGATCATAGATTCTTGATGGAATATGCTTTAATCTAGCCCTAGTGTTGTAGAGATTGCTAACTGTCCCTTAATACTTCTATCAGAAGCCTGCAAGCTGCAGCTGAGCTATAGAAGTGCCCAGCTACAGACTCAACACATACACACACAAACATGCACACACACACAGATACACACATAGATTCACACAGACATATGCATAGACACACACAGACATACACACACAGTCATAGAAAACAGGACTAGAAGAACCTAAACCAATCATTTTGCAGTGGTTCTCTTCAGAGAAATATTGAAGCTGTTTTGTTTTTCTGTTTTACTTAGTTACACTTGGTATTTATTTTGAAGTTTAATTTTGGTGTGCAATTAAAAATTATTGTATCGTATAGACATTACTAATGCATATTTTAAAGTATCTAATGGAAAAATATCACTATTCTCTATCGTAATTTTCATCAGTGGAATGGAAATAACTGATGGGATCAGACAGAGAGAATAGGCAATTCCTTAATGGCGTAAATTGTACTTCTTACATCATATTTGTGTAGGACCGGGCTGAGAGGGCATATGGGATAATAAAGAAAACACGGCAATTTTCTAATGAAACCTGATGACTCAGGAAAAGATTTTGTTGTAAGATGTCATTAACTTCTGCTGTAAGTAATGCATGCAGAGCCTTTGACGCTTGCTCAATCAGTTTTTAGAAGGTAACTAATCTACCTATTAAAATTGAGACTTTGGTCTGATATAAATGGGTTCTGAGAATATTCACCCAATCGGCAGAGACAAAAGACTAAATTTTAGGAAGTCTTTTCAGAGGGGACCCTAAGTATGTATATATATATAGATTAACAACACCAAGTCCAACAGTTTTCTTCTATATCACTAATTTTCTTCACTGGTTGAAATGAGATTTGGTGTCAGCATTATCGGAATTTAATAATTAATGAATATTGTTATTTTATTCCTGGAAAGATTATGCATTCACTTTAACAGAGAAACATTTATTCTCTTTGATTATGACGGTCCTCATCAATTTTTTATTTCTTTCATAAGTGCTCATGATAAGGATAATGAACTTAAGATGGGCAATTCATCAACTGCTGATGAAGATTTGTTGAGGACTTCTTTTATTCCAGAACTTCACCCTCGTTTATCCAGTGCAACACTGATATTAATCCCTTTCTTTGCCTTAAAATTTCCTTCCTTTTTTAGAGAATGATAGATGAAATGATGTACATAAAAGTGCTTCGTAAACTCTGAAGTGCTACACAAATGTAAGATATTATTATTTAAAATTATGATGTATGCTTGGTGTTTAAAACGTGCTTTTTGTTTAATAATGATATCTAGTTCTTCTCAATTGCTTGGAGGATCAACCAAAATGGCTCATTGATTGGTAAATTAATGCTATAGTCTTGCTTTTGTATGGGCTTCTGAGATGGCCATTAATTCTGTCTTGAGGATTTCATGCAATTTCGAAAGGAGAGAAACGTGGCTTTTTAACATTTCATGACTCTACTTTGCCAGATAAAAAGCACTCCTCCTAGACGCACTCTGTATACCATTCTATTCTTCTTTTTTGATCTTGTTGACACTGTGAACATTGAAATGCTGTTCACAATCTCATCACTGAAGGAAACTTTATCTTATGAACCCCTGATCCCTAACAGTGTTATGAATTTCATTTTATCTTTTTTTTGAAAAAAAAAAATCATATTTTAGTGTTAGCAGTAAATAGAATCTTATATTGAACTTGATTTTCTCCATGCTCCAAAATTTCCTTCTTTTTGATGCCCTTAGATATTACAAATGAATTTGCCTCTGAACATCTGAAGTTGGATCCTGTCGAATCACCACTAAGCATATTTATTTACACTCTCATTTTTTAAAGTTTGCATTACTGATTCTAATTTCCCTGCAATATTCTCAACCAACCTATTATAATTGGTGTATGTGTTATTCTCAACCAACCTATTATAATTTGTATATGTGTTCTAAGCCCTTGACAAATGGACCAGTAATGAGAAATGATTTGGGGGAAATAAGTAAACTTAAGTATTTATTTTGGTTAGGGTACTGTTTGTGAGACAGATAACCTAATGGAATGATTTCTGTGAAGTATAGAACAGCAGAATTCAACTGCTGGTTTTTGTAACCAAGCAGTAAAAGGTTTAGTTTCAGTCTAAAGGAAAGCTGGTAGCAAAGAAAGATCCTGATGCTTACCAAAAAATTGTTGGACTGTTCCTTGTGAGTATAGCAAAACAAGTCAAGGCAGAAATTCTTCTATGCATAACCTTTATGGCTCTGAAACAGAGAATAATTGAATGATTACAGACCCCACTGGAACATGGTTATACCAGAGTACAGTTGTACTCTAGTTTTTGCTTATTACGTGGTATTCTGAGGCTTAACATCACTTCAAGTATGCTAAAATTCGGAATTTGAAAGTAAGCCATAACTCCTAAGAGATTGAGAGCTACTGCTTTACAAGATTAGCAAACCTTAATCGCATCCAAGAAGATGGTTACTAAAGGAGAAAAATCTTATGTAATTCCCTTAATAGCTAAAGAAACACATTCTATTGAAATGTCCATTGTAACTGATTTTTGTCAGTATCTGGCAACTCACATTTTCTATAAGTAGCTTGTTCCTAAAGTTGAAAGTCAAATCCAATACTCACCAGCGCTTGAGTTTATTTTTCTTATGTGTTTAAACACTTGTCAAAGAACATTTGATTTATTCTGAGCAACCGTAAAATTGAGCATATTTTATGTTTTCTTGGCACTTGTATTTCACAGATGAGGAAGGAATTTTCCTTTTTGTGAAAAGAAAGCAAGTTTATCTTGAGAATGATTAGAATTGTGGGAGAGTAAATAGGTGAGGATATGGGGAGAGAAGTGATGTGGGACAGTTGTTGAAAAGAAATGAAGAAGACTCACAGGAGCCTGGCTCAGTATTACAGAACCATGTAGTAGGCTACAATGAAATAGCAGACTACAGACATTACAGCACTAATAGTATTAAGTTATGCAGCACTCATTGCCCAAGACGTCTAGCTCAAAATTGTGGTGGCCTAACACAATAACCAAATGTCTTATGTGTGTGTATAAAACCAGTGCACAATAACCAAATGTCTTATGTGTGTGTATAAAACCAATGTCCTAACACAATAACCAAATATCGTGTGTGTGTATGCGTGTGTGTGTATGTATAAAACCAATGGCTTAACACAATAACCAAATGTCTTTTGTGTATATATATTATATATACACACACACACACATATATGTATCACAGGATTCTAGTCATATATGTATATATGTGTGTGTGTGTGTGTGTGTGTATACAAGACTATCTATATTAAAAATCCCATGGAATCAACATTTAAATATATATAGATATCCTTTTAAAAAGATATGTTGCTCAGTCTGATCTCGAACTCCTGGACAAAAGGGGTCCTCCTACCTCTGCGTTCCCAGTAGCTGGGACTACAGGCGCGTGATTCCATGCCCTGCCCTCTTCCTGTTGATTCCAACATAGTTGTTCCTGGTTGTTAGGGAACATTCCTTATGTTCCTTCAGACACCCTGGCTCTTTCCTTTTTTTGCCACTACCATCCATGTGACCTCAGGGTCTTATGCTGGATGCTCTGTAGCCAGCCGGCAAGGAGAAAGAGAGTACTGGAGAATTACAGCAGGCATTCTCAGGGACCCATCTGGAAGTGGCATGATTCCATTTCAGTGGACACCTTCAGTGATATGGCCTAATACGGGTGCAAAGGGGTTGCTGGAAATTGTAGAACTTGGCCAGAAAGCTGATTCACTGCAATACATTGACACCATGAAAAGGTCCCGCAAATCTTTGGCAGATGGCTAGCCGCCTACCTCGGCCTCAGCCAAGTACTGTGGTTTTTCTCCAGCAGCACTAAACGACCCAGGTATCAGTGTGGAAAACATGACTAGTTGATTTTATTTGCCAAGGGAGTCTGGGGAAAGAGCAATTGTAAGAAGGAAGAGGTTCAGCCAATGATAACTCAGTTCTCCTATGTTGTGGAAAGAAATTAATCTACAGGCAGTCGATACACTTGAAGACCAGGGAATGAAGGATCAAAGAACGGCCATTGAGCACAAGGATACTGAAACTGGAAAAGTGGAGTCAGAGAAGGAGAGAGCTGGACAGATAAAATAATTTATTCTTAAATTACGTTTGGAATTTAAATTGAGAGTTGGACCCCTAACAGCAGAGGGTGAGGACAGAGACGTAGATAGTAAGAGGAGAGGACAAAGGAATAACAGTGGTTGAAGTGGAAAAGGTACTACAAGTCTCAGGTGCTAGAAAGGTAATGCACATCATTTTAGCCTCTGGGATAATGGCATGTGACAGACTGATTTTAAAAATGTCCATGATTCTTCCTACCCTAAAGCTCCCCTTTCTTCAGTAATTTTGACATGCTTTCCCTCATTGTGGGTGGGCATTCAGAACCACAGCTTGGCTCTGGGCTCAACTACATGACTTGCTTTGGCCAATGAACTGTGAGAAAATGAGATACAAAGCAGAGGTTGAAAAATAACCTATTCTTTATGCTTTCTCTTTCTGACTCCTCTGCATTTGTCTCCTCCAAAAACACGTAGGCTAGCTTGCTGGTGGAAGAGACATTCAGAGCAGACATGGCTGAGTTGCCCTACTTGAACCAGTGAAGGTCATTGGAGACCAGTCAACAGCATGAAGAACTCAATAAAGATCGATAGATCAGTCTAGCCTACCCTAACTGGCTCCAGATGAGTGAGGAATCAATGCTTAGTTTTATATGGCATTGAAGTTTTGCAGCTGCTGTGCAGCCTCATTGTGGCAATATATAACTTACACGAGGGCTGGAAAGGAGTTCCACAGAGAATGCGGCGGGGGTGGGGTGGGGGTGCGGGGGAAGCGCGACATGAAAGCTAAACAGTCTACAACACCTTTTGCAAGTGCTTGCTACAAAAAAGTATCCGTTTACCCTATTGGCTAGATGAACTAAAACCCATGCACTTTGGCTTCCACCAGCTCAATTCTGTTTGCCTCAATTTTTTGTTTGCATTTCTTTTTATATCAGTGGCTTTTGTTAGTACAACTATAAACTTTAATTAAGTAGCATATAAATAGAAAAAAACCAAACCACGAGCACAGAAGAGAGACACACCACGTGCTAAGAAGATATTTCTTTTTTTTTTTTTGAGACGGAGTTTCGCTGTTGTTGCCCAGACTGGAGTGCAATGGCACCATCTCGGCTCACCGCAACCTCCGCCTCCTGGGTTCAAGCAATTCTCCTGCCTCAGCCTCCCTAGTAGCTGGGATTACAGGCACGCACCATCATGCCCAGCTAATTTTTGTATTTTTAGTAGAGACGAGGTTTCACCTTGTTGACCAGGATGGTCTCGATCTCTTGACCTCGTGATCCACCCGCCTTGGCCTCCCAAAGTGCTGGGATTACAGGCTTGAGCCACCGAGAAGATATTTCTTTAAAAACACAATTGACTGCTTTTTGAAAAGTCTGGAAAATTATAAGTTCCTAATTGTTGCTGTCACATACAAGGAAAATTAATAAAAATCTATAAAGATTAGTTTCTGAAATCAATGCACAGTTCATGTTCTACCTTCATAAAACCAAAGCAGGAACTTGCAAAAATTTCATGTTGTCTGTGGCTATTCCTGGAAAATAACAGAACCTCCGGTAGGTAGACCTGGACATCAACAACCACGATAACACTTAAATGATTGTGGCATAGTCACTGCAGAATTATTTTTTGTTTAAATACTTTAAATTACAACAACAATATTTAAAGAATATGTAATTCAATTTTTGTGCCCAGTTTAATAAAACTCTTCCAAGCTGCCAGTCAGTTATTGGTCTTAAATTGATTAGCCTCTACCTATCCATGTACATAGGTACACACAAAAGGTATTGACCTGTTCTGAAGGCTTGAAATACTATACCTATCCTGTGTTTTTCTCAAGAAGAATGGGGCGTTGTAATTTAGGACATTTTATTCTAGGAGTTTGTTTTAAATTTAAAGATATATAGGGATTTTTTTCTCAGAAATAAATGCCAAATTATTATGAAACAAATTTTCCAGCTCTTAACCATGTTATAAACTTATTCAATACATGTGTTTGTATATTTAACAGTTCTATTGAGGTACAATTCACACACCATCAAATAGACCTATTGTAAATGGGCAATTGAATTATTCTCGGCAAGTTTAGAGAGTTGCACAGCTCTCACCACGATTTAGTTTTAAAATATTTTCAACATCCCAAAAAGTTTCCTCATGCCCTTTTGCAATCAATCTCTGTACCTACCACTATATTGCTCTTTCACCCCGGTCCCCGGCACTACTAATCGGAATACTGTCTCTTTAAATTTGAGTTTTCCAAGTATTTCACATAAATGGAATCAGGTAATATGCAATTTTTTTTTTTTTTTTTTTTTTTTGCATCTGGCTTCTTAGCTTAGTATAATGTTTTTGTTGGTCATCCATGTTGTAGCATGTAATACAGATCTTGATGTATTGAGTCTTGTTTTCCTTTAGGTCAAAATACTTTCTAATTCTCTGTGACTTCTTTCATTTATGTGTCATTTAGAATTGTATTCTCTAATTAGTAAATGTTTAGGGATTCCCAAATATTATTCTACCTATTGTTCCATTCCAATTTTATTGTAGTTGAGAAAGATACTTTGGCTACTACAATTCTTTTCAAATTTATTAAGAGGTTTTTTGTTTGTTTGTTTTTTGTTTTTGTCATTGTTGTCTTGAGACAGAGTCTCTCTCTCTCTGTCGTTTAAGGCTGAAGTGCAGTGGCTTGATTTCGGCTCACTGCAACCTCCGCCTCCCAGGTTCAAACAGTTCTCTTACCTTAGCCTCCTGAATAGCTGGGATTACAGGTGCTCCCCACCAGGCCTGGCTATTTTTTGTATTTTTAGTAGAGACACCGTCTCACCATGTTGGCCTCAAACTCCTGTCATCAACTGACTCACCCGCCTCGGGGCCTCCTAAAGTGCTGGTATTAGAGGCATAAGCCAGAATGCCCTGCCTATTAAGAGTTGTTTTAAACCTGTATCTGGTCTACTTTAGAGACTTCTATGTGTGTTATAAAAAGAAAGTGTATTTTGTTGTTGCTAAGTCAATCTACAGTTAAGTCAAAGTGTTGTTCGAGTATACTATTTTCTGTCTAGTTCTATTATATATTAAGAGTGAAATACTGAAACTCCGATTCTGATTGTTGAATTGTCTTTCTTACCTTTGATTTTTGTGAGTTTTTGCTTCATTTATTTTGGATGCTTTCTTTTTAGGTGAGTACACATTTACAGTCATTATGTGTTCCAGTTGTATTGACGCTTTTATCTTTATGAAATGTCTCACTTTGTCTCTAGTAATATTTTTGTTTTAGAAACTATTTTTTTCTGATATTAATATAGATCCTTCTGCTCTCTTGTACTTACTATTTGCTTGGTATGTATTTGTCTATGCTTTTACATCTTACTTATTTGTGCCCATGATTCTATTGTGTTTCTGCTAGGAGACAGTTGGATTCTGATTTATTTAAATACAGTCTTATAATCTGTGTTTTTTTCATTATAGTGATTTTGTTCATTCACATTTAATGGATTATTGTTGTGGTTGGATTATGACTGCTCATTTACATTTAATTTTTATATGCCTAAATTTATTCTTCCTTTATTGCCTTCTTTTATGCAAAAGATAAATATTTTTGCTCTAGACATTATTGTATGCCTGTTAACTTTTCACAGTTTTAAAATGTCTCTTTAAAACATGCCTGATAGCCTGGTAGTTGAGCTAGGGATTACAATATGCCTCTTGTCTTTTCATAATCTATCTCAGGTTAGCACTGGCTTAGTTCCAGAAAAATAGAACAGCTTTGTTCCAGTGTAGCTCCTTCCCCCACCCTCCACCATTTTTTCTGTTCTAGTTGTCATGTATATTACATGCATATATGTTATAAAGTCATAAATATAATGTCATATTTGCCCATGACTATTAAAGAGATTTTAAAAATTCTTTTTAAAAAGATAGCTATGTATTCTTTTATACTTTCTCACATATTTTTCATTTGCAGTGTTCTTCATTTCTTCCTCTAGATTTTAATTATCATTTAGTGTGATTCTTTTTCAGGCTATAGAACTCTCTTTAACAACTCTTGCAAAGCAATTCTGCCAGCAATCAACTTTCTCAGGCAAGGTTTATCTAATAATGCCTTTATTTTCCCTTTTTGAAAGACAGTTTTGCTGAATTCTTGGTGGACAAGTTTGTTTTTGCTTTTTTTTTTTTTTATGCTTCTCCACTACCTTCAGATATCTATCATTTTTGACAAAAAGGCAACTTTTAATTATGTTGCTGTTTTTATGAACACAGCCAGTCCCATTGTCTTTTGCTGCTTTTTAAATTTTCCCTTTGCCCTTGACTTTCAACAATTTAACCATAATGTGGTAAGTGTAGATATCTTTGTATTTATCCTACTTGGATTCATTGAGCTTCTTGAGATCCTGTAGTAACATTCGTCATCCAATTTGGAAAATTATGAAAATTTACTCTTTAAACATTTTTTTTCTGCCCCTTTCCTCTCTTCTTTTTTTTTCTAGGACTCCCATCATGCCTACATGTTGACAGGCTTGTACTTGTCCTATAAGTCTCTGATTGTTCATTTTTCTTTAATGAATAATTTCTAGTGTCTTGTTTTTGAGTTCATAGATTCTTGCTTCTGTCATCTTAAATCTGCTTGTTAAGTCCATGTAATAAATTATTCATGTTAGTTACTGTACTTTTCAACTTAAACATTTCCATTTGGTTTTAGGGGTTCCATTTTTAAAACTTTCTACTTAGTTTCTATTCCTAAAACTTATTTTAGAGTTTTGACTGTTGTGATTCCTATCTGTTTATTCATCATCATATTTTCTTTAATTTTTTTAACATATGTATATCATAGCTATTTGAAGACTTTTTTCAAAATCAACATCTTTACCCATTCACACTTTTTACTGACTACTTTTTTCACTATAAATGTTACACTTCCCTATTTCTTATATATCCTATAATTTTTTTTTTACTAAAAGCACAGCAATTTTAGACAGTTTATTATAGCAACTCTGGATTTTGAGGGTCGTTATTCTTTCTGTTTTGTTTTCCCTTTCAGTTATTTGCCTAGACCACCTGTGTTTACTCTACCCTTATGGCGTGTGGCCACTGTGTCTCTCTTCAAGTTCTTTTTATTTTTATTCTTGTTTTTATTTCTTAACCTGGCATCCTAAAGATCACATCTGCATCTGGATGGCTTCATAGTTGTCAATCATTTGGCCAGAAACTTTGCTCAAAACACCTCAAACCAGTAAAACTCTGTCCTCTCCTGACAGGTCTGAGTATGGTTTGTGCCTGCATTTAAATGTCATGCAGATTTCACATTTGTGCAAGTGTTTCCTTCTGCTAGGCCATCGTCGAACTGTCTTGACAGGCTCCAAGTCAGCCAGGCATGTGTAGAAAACTTATTTAGTTCCTTTATTACCCTCTCATTTCCAGGACCCCTGGTTAAACTTCTGGCTAGTCCACCATTCGACTTCTCAGCCAACCAGGACCCCACCTTCATGTTTTCCCTTTTTATTTTCTTTGGAATTTGTTGCTTTTATTAACAATGCCACTGAATGTAAGATTCTGCCCTGTGCCAAATAAAATTAACCCCCTCCAGCAACAAAGTTGCTCATTCTTACAACCAGCTCTGTCCTAGTAGCACTACCATCTCATGTGACTTGGGGAAGAAGAATGGAACATTCCCAGGCAAGAATCCAACAGAGCCCACTGTTTTACCTGGAGCCCAAGAATTTTTCATGAATACACACTTCTCTATTTATTGTTTACCTATGGCATTTTACAGAGCTGTGAAGTGGTAATTCTTGACAATTTTATCCAGTTTTGGGTAGAGGGAAATGGTTGACATTTCTTCACACTGAATGTCTGCAGTCTTGTTCAAATTTTAAGAATGGAAATTTCTATTGCCTCTCATATTTGCTTGATACAACGTTCAGTATGCCCACCCCACCTCTGACTCTACCGTCTCTGTGCTTACAATCAAATGGTAGAACAACCATGCCCCATACTTTGTCTGACCAGTAAGTAAGTGCTAATTTGAGTGAAAGCTTTCACTGCCAACGAAGTGCTGCAAATAACATATAATGAATTTCCTACCTACCACAATGGTTGGCGTCACAGTGGTCTGGACTCTGTATAGATAAATAAGTCAGCTCACTATTATTTAAAAATAAATTTTTAGCTTTTTTTTGGTATTTTTTGTGCTCTCTGTGTTGAAAATACTGGGCTATCACTGTCTGTCCAGCAATGAGAGGAAAAGGGTGCTATGTCACAGTGCACTGGCAGGTGACTGCTAAGGGCCCTTCCTGTGATTGGAACCTATCTTTGCAGGCTCTTGCAGTGTTCTTGCTGTAAAAAAGTTTTCTCCTCATTAAAAGCAGTAGATCTCCTCTTAGGTAATGGCAGATGATTAGGACTGTTATTTCAGAACCTTTAAGGTATGAAGGAGGGAACTACCTCAAATACTAAGTTCTGAACCAAAGGTCTTCACAGTCTTGTCAGAGTGAGAAGAGGCTTATGTTTCTCAAAGAGACTTTGAATAGATAAAGGAAAAATGGCCTGATTCTGGTGACATCACTGCAGTGCAGAAGCCTTTAAGAGAGGAGGTTGTTACGCAAGGATTTAGGCAACAGTACACATTGTCCATATGGTAAGTAGGTGTTGGGCTTGTGAGAACCAGAAACCTCTCAGTAAAGGGACTGACTCCAAGGGAACTGATTGGTGTCTTCTGAATTTCTTTAAGACAGAAGAGGAGGGAGGATGACATGTAGAAACAAAAGGATAGAGGTGCTTGCTGACAGATGGAGGCTCCAGAGGACACTGTCTGACATGATATAGAGCAGGGGAGAAATTGGCAGAAAAATCAGAGGAGGGCTGAGAATGCTGCAAACAAAAATATAACCTGAGGGCCTGACATTTGGGAATGAGGGTAAGAAAAAAAAAATTCCTGTCCATAAAGGGACACACAATTGCAAGGAAATAACAACAACATTTTCTTAAATACTTTGTGTACCTTAAAGGGAAGCAGCAGATAACTGCAAATTAATAATTAACCTTACCCTCATCATCGATATCATCATATCCTTATTACAGTATATTAAGTCAATCACTGGAAATATTAAAATACTCAATGTGACTAATAAAGTTTTCTTTCCCATTTGAATGTATATTGTTAATGTGGAAACGCAATTGTATAGCTGGAGAGGTTCTCTTCTTAGGTGATGCCTCTCTACCACCTGTCTAACAATTCCTTGCAGCCCCAAGGCATTTTTTGGAGTCAGCTATTTGTACTAAAAGGGAATTAATGAATAGTGCAAATGCCACTAAAAAAAATAATAATAAAGTGCCTTTATCAGAAGGCACAGATGTTAACTTATCAGATGCAAGGAAAGGAAATTCCTGCTAATTGGATCCTATTCTCCCTCTGTCAGTTTCATTTAAGGAGACATTTAAACGGTACACAGCTGGAGTTTGGAAGTTTTCTTTAAACAAGACTACATAAAACCAAGCTGGTTTAGAGTACTTCTGCACCTACTTCCTGGTTTTTTGTTGTTGTTGTTTTTTTGTTTTTCCTTGCTTGGCTCGCCTGTTGACATGAAGCTGTTAGTATTATATTTAGCATTGGAATACAATATTAAGCAAACAGAAAAATTTTCCTAAATATGGGAAGGCCTAGGGAATTAACACCATAAAGAAGAATGGTGAGGTCATATTTTCAGTCCAGTCTCACTTTGCAACTAATTTTAAAAGAGCCATAGCACTTTAGAATTCAAAGTGACTTTAGATATTCATTAGTGCAGTTGATTCATTTTCTAAGCTAGAAAGTTGGTGTTCAGAGACGTGACATGGCCTGTTGAAAAATCACAAAGTGATATTCATAAAATGCCCTCACGAGGATCAACCTCTCTTTAATCTCTGATTAGTGGGGCTTTCAACATGCTGCCTTGCCTCCCTCTCCAATAATAAGAGAAAAAGATGTATTCATCTTTTTCTTGTTTGTTTGTCTCGATGTTTGACATTACCTCCATTTCTTCACAAGTTCCCAGGGAAACAGAGTTTGAAATTTCTCTTTCATTCATATATTTGATAGTACCTAAAATAATAACAAAACCCCGCCAGCCCTAAGACAATTTTTAAAGAATTATAAAATTTTGCCTGTTGTTCAAGTACAATGTTTAGACATCTCTCTTTGTATTGGTGTCGTCATGAACAAAAGCAATTGAATGAGACAAGTTTTTCCAGGTGAAAATAAAGAAATTGTTAGAAGACTTTTAGAATCTCCCTTAACCACAGGCAGATTATTTGAAGCGACTTTGCTGAACTATTTCCCAAAATCAAATACCATATGGTTACCCTGGCCCGTTAACTCATTGCATAGGCAGTAGATCATGTTGGTCTATTCAGTGATTCAGCTTAGTGTAAACAATTTTCAAAAGTGTTTTGTGGTGCTTCTAATGTTTATTTCACATTTTCCTTTGCAAACGCTCATTTCTCTGACCTGACCACACCTATAGAATATTAAATTTCATGAGAGGCTGAACCTCAGTGGCTAGCAGGATATCTGACATGTATATGTTGCTGCTTCCTTCCTTGGCTTCCAGCTTTCATGTTTATTCTCTAGTGTTTTGTTTTGTTTTGTTTTGTTTTGTTTTGTTTTGTTTTGTTTTGAGACGGAGTTTCGCTCTTGTTACCCAGGCTGGAGTACAATGGCGTGATCTCAGCTCACCACAACCTCCACCTCCTGGGTTCAAACAATTCTCCTGCCTCAGCCTCCTGAGTAGCTGGGATTACAGGCACACGCCACCATGCCCGGCTAATTTTTTGTATTTTTAGTAGAGACGGGGTTTCACCATGTTGACCAGGATGGTCTCGATCTCTTGACTTCCTGATCCACCCCCCTCGGCCTCCCAAAGTGCTGGGATTACAGGCATGAGCCACCACACCTGGCCCTTATTTTCTAGTTTTAAAAACATTGCAGTCACTATGTATGAAGTTCATATGTTCATATGTTAGACAATACTTCTAATTCCTTTATATTTTAATTTTTTAAAACTTCATTTTTTGTTTAAAACTAAGCCTTTATCAAAGAAGTGTATGCTGAGAAGAGTTTTAAAATAAAAAACTAACACTTCTAGTTTGGAAAATATTTACTTCACCAATAATGAACATTGAGAACTCTACTCCCGTCACCTTTAAGAGTTAGGGAGCAAATAAATGCTAAATAGCTAGAACTCTTAACAGAATCATCAGAAGAGACAGTCATCTTTGACAGCCTCAGTGATGAGCCACAGATCAATAAGAGAAATAACCACACTCCACTTTTCCAGGTAACTAAACGTGGCCCAGCAGGTGGGCAAATTAATCTTGGGAAGTAGAAACATGAGTTCTCAGGGCCTGTTATGGTTCCAAGAACAGTGGCCACTGGGGCTGATGGCTTCTCCATCAAAGGTGGAGAAACTGGCTTTCTTGGCCAGTTTTTAGACTAGGACCTTAAAGTAGTCATGAGTGGTAGTATACCCGTGTGATCCTAGAGAAGCTGGAAAATGTACATTAGCTGGAATCCTTTCTGAACTGCATTGTTTGCAGCTTTTAAGCAGTTTTGGGCTGGGGTGTAGGGTATGAAATTGACGATCTCCTTGGATGGACTGCACAACTAGAAGTAAACAGCTCGACTTTTATATTTTGAATGTTGTTAGATAGACTAATATTTGTAGAGTGCCATTTCTGGATAATAGCATATCTAAATAATACAAGTATTTTCTTTTTTATTTCTTTCTTAAAATATTATTTTAAGTTCTAGGGTACACGTGCAGGATGTGCAGGTTTGTTGCATAATCATGTACCATGGTTATTTGCTGCACAGGTCAACCCCTCACCTATGTATTAAGCCCAGCATCCATTAGCTTTTCTTCCTAATGCTCTCCCTTCCCCTACCCCCACCACCAGGCCCCCGTGTGTATTGTTCCCCACTATGTGTCCATGTGTTCTCATCATTCAGCTCCCACTTTCTGTTCCTGTGTGAGTTTGCTGAGGATAGCAGCTTCCAGCTCCATCCATGTCCCTGCAAATGACATGATCTTGTTCTTAATGAAAGAATTTTCTAAATACTATTTTTATCTAAATTATACTCTCTCTATAATAATGTTTCTAAGTTCTAAATTTTTCATTTACCATATAGATATTCTCAATATATGTGGTTCCCCTCAAACCAGAAAACCCACTGGGAATTCTGAATTTCATTTCCAAAATCATTCTATTAATAGCTCCCCTGGCAGGAGACTGAGGTTGTACCACAGCCAGGACAATCTCTCTGACATACAGTCAGCCCTCCTTCAGTATTAAGGAGGGTGAGAGTAGACTGAATAGACACATTCCAGGGTAGTTTCCATTCAAACAACACCAGTAAGCATGCATTTCATATAAATACCATGGTTTCACATGCAGTTAATAAAAAAAAAGCTGAGTGCTAAGAAGAGCATTTACATTAAGCAATAATCAATAGGGGCCTCCAAGTTGTCCTTTCCCGGAGGTCATTTATGGGGGGCTCTTAAGCAGTGGGCTTTGGACCAACTTTATATTTTTCAATTGAGGTTTCCGCATAAGGTAGCTTAGGAGGAGCTGAGATGAGGTCACTGAAGCGAATGATCTATCTTATAAATTAGACTTCAACTAGGGTAAAGGCTGCTGGAGTGAGGGACCAATTGTTTTGGTAGCCTGTCGGAAATAATTTCGAACCTGACAGGACACTGAGCCGTGTGGTATAATCTTGCAGCTTTCAGCCCCCACACTGGGAGAGAAGCAGAACAGAACAGGAGAAAACCCTCACCACGGAAGCGCAGCTGCCAGATTTCAGAGTCCGGCCTTGCCATTCGCTGCACCCCCTGCTCCCTCCCTTCTCCCTTAGCCCCTCCTGCTTCCCTCCCTACCCTCCCTCAGCGGGTATAGAATTCAGTCTTTTATGGAATCACAGTGAGTTGATATAAGCAAGAGCAACAAACATAACATCAAAAGAAATTACACCACCATCAAACTATCTCATAATGTCATTAGTGACCTAAATTAAAGCAAGATAATTGCCCCAGAAGACAATAAACAGTCATGGAGAATACTAATAACTGAGAACCCATTCCAGTACTCTGCCAGGAGTCCAGCTTCACAACACAATTTTTGTACACCTCCACTGATGAATCAGCTTTTTCTTAAGTTCAGAAAAAGGAAGCAAAACCAATGCAACTCACCTGTATCTTTTTTTTTTTCTTCCTTTGGGGTCCTTCTTGTTAAAGTGACAGCAGAAATGGAACCCTTAAAGCTTGCTGATTTTTGAGTAAAGTTAGCAAAAATTTTATCAAGGAAAATCTGGGAAATGTTAAATAGGTCATGGCTTTTATAAAAGATGAAAATGATGTGATATCTAAAGAATGACATACAGGTAAGTGGCATATTGGCTTTGATTCACATAATTTACTGTAATAAATTGGACCCAAAAAAGTCATTTCACATCCATTTTTTTATTTTTGTATAATACCAATTCTAAGAATTATAACTCGCATCAATGTATGAGTGATGCTAAAATAACTCATAACTAATAATTCTCCTTCGCTTCTATCCTTCCTGGGGTCAAGTTTTACATGAATAAACATGAATAAAATAATTAGCTATGGTGTCATGAATAGGGATAAACTGGTTATCTCAGCAACATTTGAGAAAAGTAGCTGAGCTAGAACACACTAGACAACTTGTTCTCAAGTTCTGATGAGCTGTACCTCAGGGAGTTGAAAGTCGGAAGCTTGGCGTCCTAATCAAACCCAGCAAGGATCCCTGGGCCACTATTCCAGTGTTATAAGCCCATATGGTTAAGTTCTGCCTCCGGAAGCAATGATGATAGGGTGTGAGTAAAAGTCTATTAGAAAACTTAAGAATTTTGGACATGTGTGGTGGCTCACGCCTGTAATCCTAGCACTTTGGCAGGCCGAGGTGGGCTGACCGTGAGGTCAGGAGTTCAAGACCAGCTTGGCCAATATGGTGAAACCCCTTCTCTATTAAAAATATAAATGTTAGCCGAGCGTGGTGGTGGGTGCCTGTAGTCCTAACTCCTCATGAGGCTGAGGCAGGAGAATCAGCTGAACCTGGGAGGCAGAGGCTGCAGTGAGCTGAGATCATGCCACTGCACTGCAACCTAGGTGACAAAGCAAGACTCTTTCTCAAGAGAAAAGAAAGAAAGAAAGAAAACTTAAGAACTTTTATTCTTTATTTTCATTAGAAAGAGGTTAAGGAATGCAAGTGAGCCTAATGCAGAGTTCTTCCTGATTGCCTTCACTTGCTGCAATTTCATTTTCCATCAGGTTCCTTAGGAATGAAAACAAACAAAAAAAAACAACAAAACAAAAACAGGGCCTGTCTAGCAAGTCCCTGACTGTGTTCTCACTGATGCTTAATGAAAAACCTGCCAGAGTTCTCTTCCAGGAGGCGTGCACTGTGCAGACTCCAGAACTCCCTGAGGGCAGTTAAGATCTAGAAACTTCCATGTCCTGGAGCACTACTGTCATGCTTGACAAATGAAAACTGCTCCATAAATGCTTTGTGGAGTGAAAACTAGCAATTGTCCTTACCACACCTGTGTTCTGTTGTCTTTGTTTGGATTAATTCTACTAACAACAAAATCTCATATAATTTTGCTGTAGCTTGTGCTAATGTTTTTTCTCCTCCCATATCTTTTTAGGGTAATCATTTTGCATCCTCCCAGAGATCAGCTTTGGTACACATAAGACTGACATGGGTAGTGGGAAGAGCCCTGGCCCTTCTCAGGATGCCTACACACTGCTATGTGGACTTGGGAAGATATGGAAGCAACGTGACTGGGTCTCAATATCTCTATCTTGAAACTTTTGAAAATGGCAATGATAGCTCCACATGGAATTGATAGGAAGATTAGACATGTGTGCTTAGTGTGGTTCTTAATAACTGTTAGCCAAGTATCAATTATACTTGAGTAGGATTGATATTTATTATTGATAAAATATAAAAAGCAGAGGTCATCATAGAAATCATACAGCCCATCAGCTTCAGTTTACATATTCAAAAATTAGATCCAAAAGATTCTGTGAGTTTCCTAAGACTGTGCAACAAATTAATAATACAGATAAAACAATCAGCCATGTCACCTAAGTGCTAATCACTGCTTTTTCTAAGACACCCAGTGCCTAATTATCTCTCTGGACACAAATCAACTTAAAAAAAAATGATTAGCTGTGATTTCATGTACTAGAATAAAGTGATTACCTCAGGAATATTTGAGGAATGTAGCTATGAAAGGCCACAATGCAACTTGCTCTCAGGTTTAAAACTCATTCTGATGTACTAAAATTTCTATACCAATATGGAATATATATCTTGAATGCAATGCACAGTGCCTTGCTAACAATAGGTGCCCAATAGATGTTGTTGCTTTTAAAACTGACAAAGCATTTCTAACTTATCAACTAGATAAGCGGTTCTCAACATTGGGCAATATGACCTCTAGGTGACACTTGGAAAAATTTAAATTTTCACAACAGTAGGAAGAGGGTACTTCTGGCATCTAGTGGGTAAAGGCCAGGGATGGGTGGTAGGATCCTGTAATGCTCAGGGCAGCCTCCACAGCAAAGAATGTTCGTGTTCATATCATCAGTACTGCCGATGTAGAGAAGTTCAATAGACCCACCTTCGAGACTCCCAAGGTATTAATCTTTTGGTTACAAAAATATTTTTTCTTATTAATTTTATCTTCATAATTGTTTTGAAATCATTTGATATAGTGAAAACAGTTGTTTTAAGTAATATAAAAAATAGTAACAATAGTGTGATAGTGTGATGGATTTGCTTCTTTTTGACTACTTGAAATTACTTGGTTCAAATTTAGAAAAATTGGTCCCTAACAAGAACCTGTTCACTTGAAATGTGGAAAGTATTTTTAAATCTAGTGGTTCTCTAAATTTATGTGCATCAGAAATACCTAGAAATCTTGTTAATCAGAACTTCGGATTCAGGAGGTCTGGTATAGGGATTGAGAATTTGCATTTCTAGCAAATTCCCAGGTGATGCTGCTGGTCTGGGACCACAGTATGAGAATCACAATGTTAACATCCTAATTTTATCACTAGGTAGGGTGTCATTTTTTAAAAATTCACCTTGCTTTTTAATTCGCCCTGCTTTTTTTCCATGAAATCTTGCTCTTGCTGGAGTGCAGTGGCAGGATTTGGTCCACTGTAACCTCCACTTCCCAGGTTCAAGTGATCCTCCTGCCTCAGCCTCCTAGGTAGCTGGGATTACAGGCATCCACCAACACGCCCAACTAATTTTTATATTTTTAGTAGAGTTGAGATTTCACCATGTTGGCCAGGCTGGTCTCAAACTCCTGATCTCAGGTGATCTGCCCACCTCGGCCTCCCACAGTGCTGGGATTACAGCCGTGACCCACCTCTCCTGACCTCGCCCTGCTTTTTTTTGGTGGTGTTGAATGCAAATGAGCAAGCCAATAGCCATTTGATTTTGATGGAAACATTTAAGTTGATGAAATTGGAGTCTAAACTGGTCCAAGAAATACCTTATTCTTTACTGTATTGTTTAGGGTGCCACTTTTCAATGCAGCATATATTAATAAAGTCTTCTGAATACATCATAGGAACCTGGAAATGGCATTCTCCCATAACTCTTTCCCTGCACTCTCTTAGTCTTCCTTCTGTCTAAATATGTTACTATTGATTCAATGAGAGATTAGACATTTAGACTTCCAGTCCAACATTAACAGGGTTAACTATGAGAGAAACATCCATGTCATTTCTGTTTATTACTTTTGCAATTAGATTTGCATACCATTGACGCCTGCTCCCCGGGGTACATTTTTGATATAGAGAAGGTAAAGCAAAAATGAGGCCAGATCTCTAGCAAGTTCCTACTTAGCCTGCTTTGTCCTCTCTTGCTTATGACATTTGTTTTCCTACCCTGTAAATCAGATGAGAACCAGGAAAAACAAGAGTAGGCAACAATGGTGCTTACTCTGGCTGGAAAGTTCTAGTCCAAAACAGCAGGCTTGGTTTTGATAATATCTAGTAATCAAGCTGTGTACAGTGTAACTTGACTTAATGTCTCAGGCACTGTTAATCTGCACATTGGAAAGCTTGATTGTAAAGACTGTGCGATCCATTGAGTTGGACAAGATGTAAGGAGATGTCCCTTTCTGACGGCACAAACCTGGGTGAGATTAGAAGGGAGAAGGACATGGTGAGGCAGGCTGCTCCTGGCCCTGTCTGTTCAGATGATTTGCAGGGATGTGATTCAACAACTTTGACACCCTGACTGAACAAATAATTGACAGCTGCTACCATCCCATTTTAATTAATCTGATTTAGGAATGATAATTAAGTTTCAAGAATGGAAAGATGTTTGGTAGATAGTTTGCTTCCTTGTAAATGAATGGTCTTCACCTGAAGATACAGTCTTAGCAGATACAGATAAGATGCAAAGCAGCTGGCCAGGTGTGGTGGCTCACGCCTGTAACCCCAGCACTTTGGGAGGCCGAGGTGGATGGATCACCAGGTGAAGAGATTGAGACCATCCTTGCCAACATGGTGAAACCCCATCTCTACTAAAAATACAAGAATTAGCGGGGTGTGTGGTGGCATGTATCTGTACTCCCAGCTACTCGGGAGGCTGAGGCAGGAGAATTGTTTGAACCGGGGAGACGGCGGTTGCAGTGAGCCGAGATTGCACCACTGCACTCCAGCCTGGCAACAGAGTGAGACTCCCTCTTAGCAAAAAACATAACAAGACAAAACAAGACAAAGCAAAGCAGCTTTGATGTTAGCTCTCCTTCCTAGGAGTCCAGTGGGCATGAAAGAGGAGGGCTCTAAACAAAGACAGATCCTACTTGCTCCGGGCAGCTTCTACTCTTGCAGAAAATGATAGTGAGGCATTGAGAGTAACTGGGTGCACACGGGGAAGAAAGAATTTCTGCCAAGAGGTTCCAGAGGGCACATGTTCTATTTCCTGGAGACCCTCAGCTGTGTTTACTCTTAATGGACAGCTAAGTGTAGTCCTGTCTCTTGTATATGGTGGCCAGGAATTTAGGGATGGGACTGCCTGGTCACAATTAATCTACCACTAAACATATATATATATATATATACACACACACACACACACACACACAGCTAAAAGTGAAACCCACTCTTGTTCAAAAGCAGCACTGCCACATCCATGTAAACCTCTATTATGTAAGAAAGTTTCATTGGCTGGTTTATAGCTGAGCCTTTAGACTACAAAGGGTACTATAAATAGAAAGTCTTTTTTCAGTCTCTAGGCACACTGAACTCAAGAGAACTCACTTCAATATGTGCTGAATGTCCCAGGGACTGTGGGTGACAAACAGTCCTCAGAATGATCGAGAACAGGAGCATTCATGGTGGGATGCTTACTGAGACAACGCAAAGACAGCACCCAGTTCCACCCTGTCTTGGGGTAGAAGCTGGTTTTCTCTAAAATTTCTGAGGTTGGTGTTGCAGAAATTTTTGTGTGATCTATGACAGTTAATGTGTTTCTAGGTTTCTGGAACCAAGACTACTGCCCTTGTGACTATTTTCTCTGCCTAATCATTATCCTCCTCGATTTTTGCACTAAGATATTCTGGATTGACAAATAAAACCATTTTCCAGAATGTATTTAAAGGACACTGTCTCTCAGTAAAGAGGAGCCACAATTAAACATTCTGAATCTATATCATATTGTGCGTGTGTGCATATGTGTGCATGTGTGTGTATACATACATGCTCTTTTCCTTACAGTCCTCCTCTTGAACCAAAGAAAAGTTTAAGAATGTTTATCTTATTCTTTCTTTATTTGGTTTTGGTTTTTTTGTTTGTTTGTTTGTTTGTTTTTGAGATGGGAGTTTCACTCTTGTTGCCTAGGCTGGGGTGCAACGGCGTAATCTCAGCTCACTGCAACCTTTTCCTCCTGGGTTGAAGTGATTCTCTTGCCTCAGCATCCCGAGTAGCTGGAATTATAGGTGCCCACCACCACACCCAGCTAGTTTTGTATTTTTAGTAGAGGTGGAGTTTCACCATGTTGGTCAAGCTAGTCTTGAACTCCTGATGATCTGCCTGCCTCAGCCTCCCAAAGTGCTGGGATTACAGACATGAGCCACCAAGCCTGACCTCTTTGTTTTTAATTCACTCTCTGTCTACAAAGGAATTAAGGTAGAGGCAACACCATTTAAGGGATATACCATACCATCTTAATTGGCTTTTATTACATTTATTTAAACATCCATCCCCTAAAAGGAAAATGTTATACTGGTGTTAATGTCTCACCTGCAGAAAAAGATAAAGTAAGGCCAGGAAGAATATACCTTATAGAATGCATTTAAAAAAATAGAAATAACTTGTCCTTGATCATTGTCTTTGTTTCTTATAGGAAGCGAGCCACTATGCAACACCATTCACAGTGGACCAGATGGTCTGGGAAATGCATTCTCATTGAGATGAGGACTATCCCGTTATTTTAATAGCAACTGTGACAAGTCAGCTGAAGTCGTACTGATCTACAAGCTTTTGTCAACTTGTAAGCTGAACTCTTGATACTCTCTTTGGTACAAATTGTTATTTTCTTCTACATACACATTCTGCTTTTACCACTCTCAGAAACTCCTTTGAGATGAACAAATGATCCATATGCTGAAAAGGTAAATGGATTGTGCAGATGAATGATACTATGGTTGTTAATTTGCCGTAGGATAGCGACATAAAATGAGGATTTCTATTTGCTTGGGAAACATTGCAATTTTTTTTTTTAATGTGAGGGGAATTTTCCTCATCTTTGTAAAAGAATTCTTTATTCAGAATGTAATGGTCAGAGGTATAAACCCAAATGTTTCCAGCCTTCTCCCTCACTTCTGACCCTACCCTCATGCATATTTTGTTTTGGGTTTAAAGTGGGCTATTTAGTTCTAACCCTTTTTTCCTGCCTATTTTAGCTGAATTTAAACACATCTGTCTCTAAAATGTATACAAGCCCAGCTCAGTGGAAACCTGAAACATCTCAGTAGCCTTTTATTCAAGTCAACTTTGCTACTAAACAAAAAAAGAGTGAAACATCAATTATTGCACTTAGAAAATTACACACATTGTGTTTAATTGTGTATAAATGAACCTGGAGGGAGCATAATTCTGTAATTTTCGAGTCAGGAATGGAGGTGAACAGGTTTCTAGGCATTTGACTAATACAGTTCTTAGACGAGTGGCACACATTATCCCCACAATTATGGAGCCAGAATGCAGCTCTGATCCCTCTGAGCATTTCATTAGTTGCTATATTGAAAACCTTTTTTAGCTAAGAAAATTTCAAAATGCAGACTATGGTTAATCTTTCAATACAAGTCAAGCCATACACATAAAAAAGAAGTAAGAAACCACTATTTTATATTGCAGGTAAAAACAGGTGAAATTCTGTCTGCTGCTTTTTGTCAGATCTGAATAAAATGCACTTTTTTTTCAACTGAAGAATTTTTCCTCAGAGACATTGCACCAAATTTGGTTGGGTTCCGTAAAACTGTGTAGAGCATATAACAATGCTCTCACAAAGAAGTTTGAAAAATGGTTCATTGAAACAGAAATTATATCCTTTAGACAAACGTTATTTTTCTATTCAACTTCATATTTTCATTCTAAGTAGTTTAACCCAATCAATGTGACCAAAGAATAATCTATAAAGTAGCCTCTTTTATTTTAACTGAAAAGAAAGAATCCCAGTCTTGCATGTGGATTGGCTAATATCTTATGCAGAAGCTGCCTCTAAATAGCTTCTGATTACATAGAAATAATATCCTGAGCAACTGATAAGTCCAAGTTGCCAATGATTCTTGGGAGGAAAAGAAGAACTTGAAAATCTCCATTTTCAGCGCTGGATATGATAGCAACTTTTTCCTATTTTTTTGACAGCCACTAAAGTAGATTGCAGAAATGGTAGCAGAGTGTCAGTGTCCTACCCATCCATTAATTAGCAAGCGTTGCGTTGAGCAGCACAGCAGAAGACTTCTAGAGGAGAGTACACACAGAGCTCAAATGTGGCGCAGTGGAGAGAATGTGGATAATCCTATATTCTATATCACACTGTAAATGAGGAAATGTTAGCAGCTGTACTATTGAATGTGAAATTTCTGCAAAATCAAACATGGATTTGCTGGACTATAAAAATTGATGGATTTTATTATGGTGGTCTATTTGATCATACATACCCATCTATCTATACTCTGTGCATCTTTTTTTTTTTTTTTTTTTTTTTGATTTTTTTTTTTTTTTTTTTTTTTTGGTGGATTTTTTTTCTTTTGTCTAGGCTGGAGTGAAATAGCATGATCTTGGCTCACTGCAACCTCTGCCCAGCCAGAATCAAGTGATTCTCTTGTCTCAGCGTTCTGAGTAGCTGGGATTATAAGTGCCTGCCACCATGCCTGGCTAATTTTTGTATCTTTAGTAGAGATGGGGTTTTGCCATGTTGTCTAGGCTGGTCTCAAACTCCAGACCTCAGGTGATTGACTGTCCTTGGCCTCCCAAAGTGTTGGGATTACAGGTGTGAGCCACCACACCCAGCCCTATATGCATCTATTATACAACAGACTAATAGTAGATAAAGTTTTTCCCTTTTGTTCTTTCTTATTAACTGTTTTATATTCTTTCAATAAGCCTTGATTGCCTGCTTACCATGTTTCAGCACCTACTTTAAAATAAGGACTCTATTACTAATAGGTAAGATAAAGTCAACAGATGACCTCATTGAAAAAATAGTTTGTTATTCTCACACATCTGGACAGCAGGGGACACACCACACCATGGGGATGGTGATACACAGAGAAGCAGCAGGGTTGGGCCGGAAGCAGGGTGAAGGGAATGTGGTCAAGAACCTTTATTGTGGTTCCTGCAGGAAGAAAACAGCAGGGCAGAGTAAACAGGTTTAGCATTGGCTTGTTGGAATAATTTCAATGGGCTCTGGGGTGCAGGCGCTGTCCCTAGGAAACAGTGGCCTAGAGTATGAATCTGCCAAAGGACGTGATTGGGGTTATGGGTTCTAGACTGATTGGTTTGCATTGGAAAGGCATGCTCACAGGCGAGTGTCTTTGTTATCGTTGGGAGTTAGGTAGGCTTGGGAAGTGCACTCCCTTTAGGGTCATCAAGTCCCCAGGATGTCAAAGCATCACCAAAAAAACAGAATAAAGAGATATGATGAATATAGCAGCATTTTAGGCATTAGAGCTATAAGAGTTCGTAAACGCCGAATGTTCTCACTCATAAGTGGGTGTTGAACAATGAGAACACATGGACACAGGGAGGGGAACATCACACACCAGGGACTGTTGGGGGCTGGGGGGCTAGGGGAGGGATGGCAGGGTGTGAGGGGATTGAGGCGGGATAACGTTAGGATAAATACCTAACATAGATGATGGGAGGATGGATGCAGCAAACCAACATGACACGTGTATACCCTATGTGACAAACCTGCACGTTCTGCACATGTACCCCAGAACTTAAAGTATAATAATAATAATAATAATAATAATAAAAAGAGTTCATAAGTATGTAGAGAAAGAACAGCATCCAGGGAGTCTAAATCTCGGTCTAAATTTAACATGTGAATTTATGTAACTTATAATCTCTTGGAACCTATTGTTTCTCATTTGTAAAATGAGGAATATATCTAAATCCAGGGTTGTTACAGAGGTTAAACATATTTGTAGGCATATATTTTAGGTATGTAAAATGCCTAGCACAGTGCTTCACAGATACCAGGTGTTTAATACATTTAATACAGCTAATAGGTGTTTCATGTACATTTTCTTTCCCTGAAGCTTAGGAATCCAGAGATTCAACATAATGGGGAGCTAAATGGATAGTGACACGCTACCGCGATTGGGTTGTGTTTCCTGTGCTAGATACCACAAACAAGCAAGGGGTGGATCCTCCAGGCGTACTGGTCTCATCATGAGTGAGAAAAAAATGGGAATGACAAAAATACTTTGCCTCTTGGAAACATTATGGAATCATTAAAAGTTTGTATAATCAGCTAAATTGATTATTAAAAATAAGTTACAATTTCATATGTTCTGCAAGAATTTTAAAATTATAAAATTTCCATTATGATGGGAAGTTTTAAAAAATATAGGAGCTGGCCACATGCAGTGGTTCATACCTGTTATCCCAGCTTCTTGGGAGGCTGAGGTGGGCGGATTGCTTATGGCCACTAGCCTGGCAACATGATGAAACCCTGTCTCTGCTACAAATACAAAACAATTAGCTGGGTGTGATGGTGTGTGCCTGTAGCCCCAGCTACTCAGGAGAGTGGGATGGGAGCGTCTTTTGAGTCCAGGAAGTCAATGCTGAAGTGAGCTGTGATGGTTCCACTGCATTCGAGCCTGGGCAATGAGAGTGAAACCCCATCGCGGGTCCTAGTGAACTGCTGCCATAACAAATGAAATTGATTACAAGCGTGCCTTCTCATCTAACCCCATCAGTCTACACCAAGAATATGTATGTACAGTCCCATACTTTAACAGTGTTGCCTAAATTTCAAAACAAATTTCTAATAAGTATTAATAGTCTTAGGCAGACTGATAAGTGTCTGTGTTAGGACACATTTGCACATCCCTTCAAATCTTCTCAGCCCACCTCTTACTACACCACTGCTACAGGAACGTGTCCTGCCCAGGAGCTCTGCTAACCCTCTCTAACCTTGCAGCATGATGCAGCCCTGTTACCTCACTCTGCACTCACACAGGCACAGTGTGAACAAGGGACACCTGCACCACCAAATTGGGTACATATCCTAAAGAAAGGAAATCAATGTATCAAAGAGGTATCTGTACGCCCATCTTTATGACAACACTACTCACAATGGCCAAAATATGAAATCAACCTAAGTGCCTATCAGTGAATAAATATATAAAGAAAATGTGGCATATATATTCAATGAAATATAATTCAATGATAATGTAGGATGAAATCTTGTCATTTGAAGTAACATGGATGGAACTGCAGGTTGCTGTTTACTGAACAGCCAAGCAGAGAAAGACAAATATTGCATGTTTTCACTTACATGTGGTAGCTAAGAAAAAAATGACCTTTCATAAAGACAGAAAGTTAATTTGGTGGTTACCAGAGGCCAGGAAGGATAGGATACAGGAGGAGATGAAGGGAGGTTTAGTAATGGGAATGAATATAAGGTTGAAAGAGGAAATAAGACCTAATGTTTGTAAAATCGCTAGGGTGACTATAGTTTATAACCATCTATTGTACATTTTGAAATAGCTAGAAGAGTATAATTTGCATGTTTCTAGCATAAGGAAAAGACAAATATTTAAGGTGATGGATGTCCCTAGTACACTGATTTGATCTTTACAAATTATATGAGTGGATTAAATTATCACATGTACCCTGGAACTATGTACAACTCTTAACGCATCAATAAAAAATTGTTTTAAAATAATAAATTACAAAAAGAATATGGATTCTATGCTAATAAGACCATTCTGTAGTTGGTTTGAAGTGTCCATATATATTCATACAACTGAATTATCTTAGAGAGTAAATTTGGTTTCCTCAGTTTTCATTTCAGATGTAGTGTTGAATGATTTCTGCAACGGGAACCAGATATCCTGAATTAAACAAAATTTATTTGCTTGTACAGAATTTGATGTTAAATATTTCAACCTTTTGTCTAAATAATCTTGTTCTTTGTAAATTCATTAATACAGAAGACTTTTTCTTTTAGAGGTGTTTGACATTTCACCTATATATTTTCTAATTGTTAATTAAATATCAGATTATGAATTCATATGATTTTGTTATTGCTAATATAATAATGATAATATTAAAATACCTATTTATTTAATACCTATTAATTGAACATTATGAATAGATATTAAATTGTTAATTACAGCCAGGTCCAGCGTGGCTAATGCCTGTAATCCCAGCATTTTGCATAAATCCTGGCAGAAGCCTTCGTTGAGACCAGGAGTTTGAGGTTTGAGACCAGCCTGAGCAACATGGAGAGACTCCATCTCTACAGAAAATATAAAAATTAGCCAGGAATGGTGGCACTTGCTTGAAATCCCAGCTACCTGGGAGGCTGAGACAGGAAGGTGACCTGAGCCCAGTAGTTCAAGGCTGCAGTAAACCAATATTGTGCCGTGCACTCCAGCCTGGGTGGCAACACAAGATCCTGCCTCTAAAACAACAACAACAAACAAACAAAGAAACAAACAAAACAAGCAAACAAACGAAAATCCCTAGATGTTGTTATCCAGGCTCAAAGAGGTTAAGAATTTGTCCAATAATACACTACTAAGAAATGACAGAGCTGGATTCTGACATTATACCATGCACCCCACCCCCATAAGATAGCAGAAACCTGTGTAACAAAATATATGTGAACAAAAAATGAACATAAAAATAACTAAAATTAATTTAGTATTTTACTATTTAAAGTAACATTTATAACATAGAGTTTAATATATATTTCCATTTTTTAATGTGACTGTATCATATATTTTTGGATGAATCACCTAATTTATGGGAAATCTCTTGGTGTCAGTAGCACACAGAATTACATCACACTTATGAAAGATGAAATAAAACAGTTTAAGATGTATTTTTTCATGGTAAAAGTAACGTTATATGTCAAAATGAAATCATTCACTAATTATAAGTCAAAAAAGTACCTGTAACCTTCCTGATGTCACTCGGTAACGTTTATTGCATTATAATGACAAGTACAGTAAAAGAGATGTTTTATTGAAATTTCCATCATTTTATTGGGATTTTCATTGTTAAAGCAATTTGGGGTTTTTTACTACACGTTATGTTTATATATGACATCATGGTCATGAAACTACATCAATCATGTGAATGGTAATGAAATAAATCTACTACCTTGTGGAAGGTGACAATAAAACTTTGAACCAGCACCAAGGAAACATAAAGAGTTGACCCTGGAAATGAGGAAAGCATAAGTAAACAGTGTGAGGACGATGAACAAATAGTGGAATGAGAAAGAGGGGAACTGGATGATCTACTTCTGTATTAATCTCCCAAAAGAATCCCTATGTCTAAAATACTAAGCTTACACCGGATGTTTTTCAAGGTCTCTTTCAGCTCCAAGACTGTAGTCCTAAAAGTAGCGGCAGTGGCTGTTTGACCTGGTGTGATCCCAGCAATCTGGAAGCCATGGGAAAATGGAGATGAGGAAGAGAATCACTGCAGTCACAAAGCCATATATGAAGCCAACAAACGTGAAAAAATGCTCATCATCACTGGTCATTAGAGAAATGTAAATCAAAACCACATTGAGATACCATCTCACACCAGTTAGAATGGCAATCATTAAAAAATCTGGAGACAACAGATTCTGGAGAGGATGAGGAGAAATAGGAACACTTTTACACTGTTGGTGGAAGTGTAAATTAGTTCAACCATTGTGGAAGACAGTGTGGTGATTCCTCAAAGATCTAGAAATAGAAATTCCATTTGACCCAGCAATCCCATTACTGGGTATATATCCAAAGGACCATAAATCATTGTATTATGAAGACACATGTACACACATGTGCATTGTGGCACTGTTTACAGTAGCAAAGACCTGAAACCAAACCAAATGCCCATCAATGATAGACTGGACAAAGAAAATGTGGCACATATACACTATGGAATACTATGCAGCCATAAAAAACAATGAATTCCTGTCCTTTGTAGGGACATGGATGAACCCAGAAACCATTATTCTCAGCAAACTGACACAAGAACAGAAAATCAAATACCGCATGTTCTCACACATAGGTGGGTGTTGAACAACGAGAACACTTGGACACAGAGAGGGGAGCATCACACACTGGGGTCCTTGCTGGGAGCTAGGGGAGGGATAGTGGGAGGGAGAGTGTGGATGGATAATGTGGGGAAAAATGTCAGGTATAGGTGATGAGGGGATGGAGGCAGTAAACCACCTTGCCATGAATGTACCTATGCAACAGTCTTGCATGATCTGCATTTTGGTCTTGGTGTTTGTATGAAATTCTGAGGCCTTGATTTAAATCTTTCACTGTATTGTGATTTCCTTTTAGGTATATTGCACTAAGTGAAACCTGTCAAATAAATCTTCCTTATAAAAACTGCAAAAATATATATAGAGAGAGAGGATGCCATGTCCTTAAAGTTTTTTACACACAGGTACATTAGAAAATGAACTTAGACTTTTACCTACATTAACAAGTGTCTTTCTAAATAAAAATGTTGTTTTCCTATGAACATGAATGCTGTTTAAATATATGTTTTTGGTTGAAAAACAAAATTTGTCAAAAAATGTTTGAATATTTATTTGGCTTCAACACTTTGCTGCTTTAACAAGTACTTGTTTTTGTATTAAAGAGATATGACTGCCTTTGGGAATAGTTCTGAACATTGCTACTAAAAAGAAAATATTTTAAACATACAGTATTGAATATTATCAATGAAATTATGATATTAATATATTCAAAGACATACATGAATAGAATTATTCTTTTGATTAATATATTCATAGACATATTAAGTAAAATAATTTTTTGGCAAAACAGCTTTCAGTTTTGATATAGACACTTAGAATTTTATATGATGTTTTTGTTCCAAGATTTTTATCCAAAGCTTGTTGATACAGAATTTGAGTCATATTTAGTATTCTAGTACTCTAGAGAAATAGTTTAGCTTAAGATTGTATTTAAAATTTTTTAACCTTGAAGTTGAAATTGTAATTATACATATTCAAAGGAAAGTTAACCCACTTAAAATACATATGAATGTTGATTTATTGAGGAAAATTTTAACCTAACATTTAAATAATCTATCAAAGGTAAGTAAAATTTTTAAATAGGAAATAATAATGGCTGACAATGGCCAAATGTAGCAATAAAACTACCCTTAACAATTGTATTAACATTATCAAACAAACAAAAAATTTAAAACTCTACTCTCTTTAAAAATGTGTAATCTTACAAAATTAGCAACTTCTGAAGACACTTTTGGAATATTCTGACTACTCATTGGAAGATAAGCATGTTCAAATTTATTTGAATGGACTCAGTAGCTGCTTCCCCCTCACCCCCCCACCCCCCAAAAAAGGATTTGCTGTGCTGTCCTAAAGGACCAGGACAGGAGACTCTAGAGACAATATGGTGGGACCAATTAAGTTAGAATTTTTTTTTATTTTAGAAATTCACCACATTAAAAGTCTTAAACCAAACATCCCCTATTGGGATTGTTTTTTTCAAATACTACCAGCAGGCGTGTGCTTAGTTTTGATCCAAGCATTGGCCTTTAGCATCCTCCCGTCTGCAGTGTCATCACTGATCTATGATAGAGTGGGAAGATAACATCCGTTTATATTGAACACACAATAAGTTGAATGTTCAAGAATTTCATTAAGTATATAATTAGGAATTAACTAGCGCATCTTGTGCTCCACTTCTATGACCTTATTATGACACACTTAACCTTCATTAAAAGCATGGAAATACGATATAAATTTAGATAAATTTATATGAGGTGTAGAATTGTGGAAGGGGCATGATTTTTAATTTAAACACATTCTTCCTACATTGCAAAATCTTAGATATTTGTAAACTAGTTATCATTTTGAAATGAGTATGGATATATATTGCAGGTTGATGTGACTCATAGGAACCAAAATATTTTAACATAGTATTTAAATATGCCTTTTAAAAACGATTTATTTGATTCATCTGACACCTCCCTGAAAGAGGTCAACTTTATTATCCTCATTTACAGCTGAGGAAACCAAGGCTTAAAAGGTTAAAGGAGTCTGAGGCATAACTGCAAATTGGAATCAGTAAGACCAAAATGCCAAATTATAACCTTTGTAATTTCTGTTGATTAGTTCAGGCCAGAAGTGTTGTAAGACAGATAAAAACTGAAAAGTCAGAAGAAAATGTTCAAAGCATAGCTTGAGTCACTTTTTCTGTAATTAGTTACTTGCCATTTTCTGGCCACAGCAAAGTGAGAAGGAAATATTCACAGCCTCAGCCCTAGAGAACATATTCATTTTGATTTATAAACATGTTATTGCAGGCATTAGATTTTAAAAGCTGATCAGCTTTCATTACAAGGAAAAAAAGGAATGTATAAATTAATTGCATTTCTTAAAATAACATAAAAATAATTTGAATAGAATGTTAATATTGGGATATTCTTCCCTCAGTTTTGCTATAGGTAACATTGTGAGAACTGTCAGATACCAAAATGAGTGTGAGATAAATTCACATATCCTTCATTTCTAAAAGTCCTATCTGATTTTCTTTCCAAACTGTAGGTGATGCTTAATAGTCACTGTTCACTGTAAAAAAATCCATTTTTAATTTCTTCAAATGCATTAATCCAACTCATGTTACATTTAGCATTTTATAATTGCGCTCTCTGAAATCTTCATGTATCTAGTTCTGTTGACTGTTATTTCTGTTGTCTCTTTCTTATAGTGGTTTCTATTATTGAATGTTTTACTACTATTTTTTTTCTATTAGAATTTATATCTGTTTGAACACTTTGTAGGAAGACTGGGTTGAAGTATTATTTGTCCAGAAAGGAATTGCACTTGCCACTGGCAGTCACCTACAAAAACTGGAGGCCTCAGTCCACATCGTATAAATTTATCTGTAAAGTTCTTTGGGCATTAAAGAAACATAATTTCTGGTCCTACTAGAGACATTAAGTATGGTATAGCTTAGTTTTAAGAGTTTTTAGAAAGTCTGGTATTTAAAAATAAAAATAAAGAAAGGCTGGTATTTTATTTTCCCTCTCAATTTAGAGCCAAGGCAAGCTAGAATCTTGGTTATCTGCAGTGATAGTCTTTTTTTTTTCCTTTTAATTCATTTAATATACAATTCCTCCTCCCTAAGTCCTGGATTCCTGTAGGATGGTCTCCATGGTGACTTCACATCAGAATCAAGTCTCTCCTTCGCCCCAGATTTTCTGCACCCGTTTGGAGATCAGTGCATTCATTTGAAAGGGCTATACGTTATTTGAGATCATAAATTAAACTACTTTCTTAAAATCACACATTTAATTAGTGCAGAGATAAAATGCAAACCTAGAACAGAGTAACCAGAGAGTGCTCAAATCTTTCAAATCTGAAATTGAATTTTATCTCTGCTGTTTTTCAATAGATGGCCTTCAGCAAAGCATTTAATGTCTACAATCTCAGTGTGCTCCTCAATGTTTATTAAATATTAAATATTTTCATAATATATTTAATATTTTAAAAATTACATAATTTATGTGATAGTAAGTATAATATTGGTAAATTAGATAATAATTTAAATTTAAATAATGTTATTAAAATATTAATTCCAGGTAATAGAAAGTATTTATCAAGATAAAATAAATGAAAATATCTAGCCCACTGCATAGAAAATAATTAGAACAAAACCAGAAGTTAATAGAGAAACATGGCAAGTGTTACACATATAGTACAAATTTTGATTATAGAAAATGAGTAAACTTTATGATAATAGATCTTTAAATATTAAAAACCTACTGACAATCAAGAACATTAGATTTTCTTTCTCAGTCTATTTCTGTTTCTTTAATAAGACACAGTTGAAAGGATTTTGAACTTTGAAGTTCATTTCCATCTACATACACATTTTATTCAACCCAAAGGTTTTGAAGGCTTTATTTTGCATATTCCACTGCAAGTCTTTTTGACTTTTAAGACCACATTCTCTTAAGTGAATTGTATGAACTCGGGGAAAAATTTGCTGTTAAGTCATTCTTTGGTCTAGCTAGTCCTGATATTTTATGCCTCAATTTTATCTAACCTCCTTTCATTTTTTTCCTTACTGGAGATCAAGAACAAATGGCACCTGGTTTCCACTCTGGAAAAACAAACAAACAAACAGGAGAGAGAGAATACTTCATAGATGTAAATACTGTTATTAAATCACACATTCATTTTTCTTTACTGTGAAAACTTTCCAATTCTTCTACCTTTTATCAAAGGGGCTATTTCCCAGTTATTTCTCATTTTTTAGTGCCTTTGTATTTTCTTGAAGTGTTTTATACATCTCTGAAGTAAAATGCTGCTTAAATTGCTTAATACAATGTAAGCAATTGTATTAAGCAATAAGTCTAGTCTTGTGTAATGTTCTAAGAGTGCTTTTTAAATAAGAATGAGTTTTAGAGTGTAGCAAGACCAATATATTAACATCTAATTTTATTATATATGCTACTACATTATTGGGTATTTAATGCTTTACTCATACAGAAAGAGAGTAAAACTAAAAAAAAAAAATCTGTATTTAAAAATTATAAAAACAAGGTTAAGCTGGGAAAATATTCTTAAATAACAGAAATTCACTTGAGGAGGTCAAATGCCTTAAAGGTTGGATGTTGAAAATACAGATAGTAACTCTAAATTTGCCACTCAAGTTGAAAAGAAAGCATTTCTTATGAAAATACATAAAAATGTATTTGGTTTTTCATAGGCGAGGTACAATAGATATTCAGGTTTTGTCATTTTATTTTTTAAACTGTGCTGCAACAGAGCCACATGACTAAGTTCTCTGCTGTGAATCATGATTAGCAAATGCAAGACCTGGCTATGTCACCTTGCATGATGAAACCTAGAGATGGAGTCTGGAGCTGCCAACTTAGACAAGATGGAAGTCATGCATTCAGGATGGCAAAGTGTGAAATTGGCTTGGTTCCCCAATATCCTGAAAGGACCATGTCAGTCATAAACTACTTACGTTGAGATGATTACATGGAAAAGAGATACATCTCCATTTTCTTTAAGCCACTGTAAGATCTTCATCGAACAGTGAAATAGCCCTCTTAACAAATACATTGTGTAACAAAGTTACAAAATTACCTTTATCTTTACATGTAAAAATGTTTACTTTTAATGTTATTTTTGCTTTGAGAGCCGCTTTGAACAGAGCTAGAATTAGTCAAGAAAGAATTATTAAGCACTAATTGCTTTGTGAAATGCGCTACAAAGATTTTATGACACACTTTAAATCTAGAATTGTTTGAATCAAAGCATACAGAATTACTAAGTTTATTTTGTGCCTTAAAATTTCCGTGTAAATTAGGCAGACAGTGTTTCAAAGACGAAACATGTTGAAAAAAGATTTACTTAAAACTCCCACAAAATAAGTGAAAATGGAAGACAATTTCCAACAGCTTTGAAAAATAACAGAAGTCTTGAAGCAGCCTTTTTGTGAATAAACAGTCACAACTGCTTTACTAAAAAGGCAAAGAGATGCCTTCAATTTGCTCTTCAAATGAACTTTTTGTTTACTTTATAAAAAATGTCCTACATCCTATTGTGCTTTCATAACATTACAAACTACTGAAAATTACTTATTTCAAGAAAATTGAAGGCCCCGAAACCACCTGTGATTATAGGTATTTATCTTATTGCAATTTTTCACTAGCTCTTTTTCAGTAGTTTTCAGGCCAAAGGCAATTGATAGGATGTAGGCATTAATAGAGGCCATTTTTTTTGGACCAAACCAATAATAATTAGACCACTAAACAGAATGAAGTGATACAGGACAGGTGCTAAGCCAGTAAGTTGGCTCACATAGCCAGATGAATGCATTCTCACCTGAGTCTCCTCTGCTCAGCTGCGATCTTTCCTCACTCTGCTGAATCTCTCCTCTCCCCATTCTTTCCTTCCCCCCTCCGCCGCAAACTTCCCCCCAACATACACACACATTTTCACATGCATTAACCGAGTTCCAACTGTGTGCTAGCCTCATGTTAAGAAGTACAAGTGTAAAGTAAATAAGCAGGCCTACTTGCAAAGATGCAAGGCGTAATGATGGTAAAACAATAGATTAGTGTACAATGAGTAGTGAGAAGAACCAGAGGCCACTTTCATTGCCATCTTGGTTTTTGTAGGTTTCAGCCAGCTTCTTTTACTGCATCTTTTCATCAGCAAGGTCTTTGTGACCTGTATCTTGTGCTGATCTCCTATCCCATCCCGTGACTAAGAATGCCTAACTTCCTGGGAATGCAGCCAAGTGGGTCTCAGCCTTATTTCACCCAGCCCCTATTCAAGATGGAGGCACCCTGGTTCAATCGCCTCTGAGATTATTACTCCCATATTTTATGTGAGGTAACTAAGACACACAGATAAGGTAAATTGCCCAGTGTCAAGCAGAGGGGTCAAAATTGTAAGCCTTTCCTATAGAAAAAGAGCAATGAGGTCACTGCAGTCAAGAATAAGAAGGTGAAAGTCCATGCTGTGTGAGATATTAAGACTTACAGTAAATGTATATATTAATAAATACTCTATGTGGATATATACAGTAAATGTATGTTATCCACATAGAGTATTTATTAATATATACATATATACAATAAATGTATATATACACATAGAGTAGGATAGAGATTCTGGAAGCAAATCCACAAACACATGCAAAAGATGATTTATGACCTCCATTGCAAGCCAGTGAGAAATGGATGAACTACTCAACAAATACCATATGTCAAACATTCCTAAGAAATATCAAATCATGTTGTACACAACGCAACCATTCGTCAGATAGGGGAGTGGACACTAGAGTGGATTATATTTATATTATAAAATAATGTACAGCAGTAAAAACAACAAACTAGTGCTATATATATATATAAACATGAATGAACCTCAAAGCCAAAAAAGCAAATATCAGTAGGTCATATGGAGTACCATATAATAATATGAAGTTTCATTTGCAAAACAACACTTGCATATATTCAGGAATTCTAAAGAAACTTACATATGTAGTAAAAGTATAAAGCAAAGTGTGTAAATAATTGGCATTCACACACATACACACTTGTATACTCGAGATAAAACTGGAAAAAATGCAAAGAAAATTTTATCTCTATATGTTTAATATTAAACTTTTATAAGTGAATTGTTAGGAAAATGAATTTTTAAATTATTTTAGAATTATGATTGTGGATCTAAAATATTTTGAAATCTTCAAAAAATTCTTTCAAAGAGAGAGAAAAAAAGAATAAGTGTATCTAGTACTGAACCTAAGTATGAGAATAAATGCATTGGTTTAAATCCATTAAAAAAAGAAATGACAATGAAATTAGAGAAAATGATAGAAAAAAGGTAGACTCTGAAGTCAGGAAACCTAGGTTCAAAATTTTGTTGTTTCTAAGTAGTTTTGTGATTAGCGCAAATTATTTATTGTCTAGGATTTAGTGTATCAGTTTTTCAGGAGTTTCGTATGTGTTTCAGGGGATCTGAATCAGGCGTGGATATTTTTCACATTATTTCTGAGCATTCTTACAACCTAGTAATTTAGGTTTCTCTGTGTATTTTTATGTACTGACTGTGTTCCTATCTCTTTACAAGGTACTATAATGATACAGTAAAAGCTCAACATCCATGGGATTCTCCAACCTGTTTAAGAAGAACAAAATTTTCAACTTAGTTTAACAAGCCTTGTGTTCTCATCTCTTACTATCACGTGTTGTTAGATGCATTGTAAATACACTTTTCACACAAGAAATTTAGACATGATAACAGAATCCTGAAAATCTGAAAACTATCATTAAAGTTATGCAAAAATATAGTTGCAATTTTTTTTTATCTGACCAGAAGATTGACTTGTAGGAATTATTTCTTCTCACTTTTCTAATGTCATCATACTCTGTATTTACATTTTTCTTACTGACTCTTTTCTCCCTCAGAAACAATCAGGGATTGAACTTATCTAACTGTATAAACACATGCACTGTCGTCCCAAGGCTGAGAATGTTCCAGAAAGAGAATTGCCCTCTCAATAGCTCTCTCAAACCGATTTCCACCTGTTGGGCAGTAAGGGCCTGCGGCATGTTATTGAACTGAAGGATTTATGTGGGAAATTTCCAGATTCTAAATGGATGTTGAATCCTGTTTCAGTGTGTGAGTGTTTTCCACACATTGATAACTTGGGCAGATGGCTTTCTCAGAGCTGTTGAACACTCAGTTGAAATACATTTTTTTTCCCTAACAGGCTACCGAAGCTAGAACAAATTCTAAGAAAGAAAAATAAACCCCACAAATCAACACAGTCACACCTCAGAGTCACTATAATTAAGAAATAGTTCTTATGATTTGCCCTAATGTGGAACCAGTAGATCATGTAACTGCAGGTAAAGGCAATGAAATGTGAGGCAAGCCATTTGAATGAGCTACACATTTTCCCTCAAGAACAGAGTGCATTCTGTGCCACAGGTGTTTCAGTAATTGCAGTACATTAAGAATATATCACGTTTAACAGGCTTTGTACACCCATTTCCACCTGTGTGAGGTGGTGGTCCGATCTCAATACTTCTGTCTGAGTATCAAATATATGTGAGTCTGTGTGGCTTAATAAGGCTCAGCATGCTGAACAAGTCTTACAGTTCTGGTCACCTCCTCCCTCTGCCATTGATTAGTTGTATGATGGAAGTAAATCACTTGACCTTAACATGTCTACATTTCCTCATGTAAAACAGCTCAATATTACTGAAGAGTTTTGCAGACCCTTTATGAGAAGTAAAATTTTAATTCTCTCCCCGCAAGATGATAATTAAAATGTAAATGTACATTCTAGATTGCAGGGAGCGAAAATGTCTGGTTGATTGAGATTTGGATTGACATCTCGACAAAGGCAAGTGAATTATAAAGGTACGAAGAAATTTGATTATAATTTGTTTATCAATTGAATTTCTTTGGAAACCATCAACTTTAGTTTTTCCACTAGAAGTCAAATGCCAGGACATAGCCTGTTACAATATCATATTACAGTACACCATCTTTTTATAAAATATAATGCTTACTTTAGTTAATGATTTGAAATTGAATTATATAAAATAAAGGGGAGAGGATTATATCATTAAAAAAATAAGCCCAAAGTCACATTAAAGGAAGAAAAGTATACCAAACATATACTTTTGTAAAATCTATTATATTTAACTTTGAATTTCTTGGCAACTATGGGGCAAAGAAATTAAAAGTGGTTATATGATTCTCTCTACCAAACAAAGGGAAGAATAACAGTACTTTACAAGCAAAGCAAATGTGTTATCAAGGTGTTTGAGGTTTGTCACTTTATTGTGTACTTACACAGGGAACATGAAAAATACTTTTCTGTGGGATGTTGATTTACAATGTAATTTAAATCCATATTTTGTGGTAGATTGCAAAACTGGCTCTAATTTCCCACCTTGTCTTAAATTCCTGCTCTTGGCCATGTAAGTTTGAAATCTCCATCTATTCCAACTCTGCCGCAGCCATGGGATTGCTTGAGTTACAAGACTCAGCAAGCTCAATACAGGCAGGGGGTTGAAAAGTGTTTGCACAGTTGGGCTTGCTCTCACTTGACTTTCTTCCGTTGCCATGAAAGCCCACCAAGGTAGCCTGCTGTCAGTTGATAGGTATGAAGAATGCACCAATTTGTCCCAATTTCCTCAAGACAAGCTCTGAGAGATAAACCACCAGCAAACCAAATCTGGACCTATGGATTATGAGCAGAAACAAGGCCACTAGAGTTGTCTAGAAAACCACTCCAGACGTTTAAACTTACTTTTGTATGCCACTGGGGTTTTGTGGTGGCTTATTTTGCAGAGAGAACTAACTCATATATTATATACATACTACATATGTGATGTTTTCTCATCCCATAATCATGAGCATAGGACTTAATCGTAAAGTTCATAAAAGTAGCTTAAATACGTGTAAGCTTTCCTTTGTAATCAAAATGAGCCACCATCAGTAGAGTTTTTGCTTTGAATTATTTTTCCAGGTTATGATGATGTTTGTGCTCTTTTTTTTCCCCATTTATTTTATTGCATTTTAGGTTTTGGGGTACATGTGAAGAACATGCAAGATTGTTGCATAGGTACATACGTGGCAGTGTGATTTGCTGCCTTCCTCCCCATCACCTACATCTGGCATCTCTCCCCTTGCTATCTCTCCCCAGCTCCCCACCCCCCACTGTCCCTCCCCTATTTCCCCCCAACTGACCCCAGTGTGTAGTGCTCCCCTCCCTGTGTCCATGTGTTCTCATTGTTCAACACCCGCCTATGAGTGAGAACATGCGGTGTTTGATCTTCTGCTTTTCTGTCAGTTTGCTGAGAATGATGGTTTCCAGGTTCATCCATGTCCCTACAAAGGACACAAGATGTTTGTGCTCTTTTATCCAGACCATGTCAGCTGAGAGTCACCAAAGTTCTAGGACTCCAGCGGCAACAGACAATTATTTTACCTTCCTACTTTTTCAAAGTATTATGTTCCAACATGCTGATGGATGTGACTTTTTTATTCCATGTTGAGATTTCTTTAGGCAGTTGGGGATAGATCTAGGGCTGTCTCTTTGGTAAGTTAAATTCACACAGGGGCTTTTAAAGAGAGACAGAAACTGTCTGCACATTCATATGCCCCACCCTTCCTCACGTGAAGTTGTGGAAGAATTTTGGTCAAAGACAGAGACCTGGACAGTGTCTGCCACTACCCCATATCTTTCAGGTCACTCTCCTGTCTAATAGGTATGGCAAGTGGAATGAATGGTCAGCATGCAAAGGTAATATATGAAGGATTCTGTCTGGGGAGGTAGGTTGAAATAGATTAATCTTCTCATTTGTTTTCCTGTCATGCCACATATAGAAAATTATATCTACTACAGTTAACTGAGTAAATCTGTTGTCATTTGTAAGCCATTTGCCCATGGTGTGTAGAGACCCCAGGGTCCACCTTGCACGCTTTGGGAATCAAGAGACTCATGAGTGGATTCAGTGTTAACTGTTGGCCTCATTTTGGTTGAGAACCTCTGGGACAGATGACTCAACACCCTCTTGACTTTCATTTAATTCCTGTGACCCGAGATTCCTGTGGCTAATGGGGAGGAAGAATGTAGAGAAAATCTCATGGTACAAGAACTTTGGACTCTTTTGACAGTAACCAAAAGATTCTTTAGAAAGTTGTTTAACATTTTGAATTCCATGTTTTTATTTGAAGAATGAGACAGCTAGAAAAGAAGCGATCTGTAAGTTTCTTCTCTATATTCAATGTTACATCAGCAGGCATATTAATGCATAAAATTGCTGACTAGGTTTGTATGTTTGGGGAATGGGGAGAAGAAAGATCATTGTATAACAATCTGATATACAATTAAAAATAGCCATCTCAACTCACTGGACTTTTATGTTTTCTAGGTCATTGATAATAAGGCTTTGATTAGATGCTAGGTTTCTAGAGGTTGCTGAGAGTGAGAATAAACAAAATTTTTAGAAGCAAACAAATGATCATTTCCTAAGTGTGACATTTCAGAGACTATAATGTTTTGATCTCATCATCACTTGAATTCACAAATGTAGATGACTGAAATAAAATGTTTAGTCGAGATATTTAAATTCAATATTTTAGATTGCATTGGGTTTAAAATATGTAAAAATATTAAATATGCCAGCTCTCACCATCCTTTCCTTTAATGAATATATGTTGTCATATGATGCTTTTTAAAAGCAGTCGCCAAAGAGATTGAGAAAAATCTAAGATGTGAATTTTAGAAATACAAAATTTCTATGATTGTAGTAAATTTTCAGAAGCCAAAAAAGATGTTGAGATTTAAAATATCAGTAATAAATGTTTATTACTATGTTATGGGTTTTTTTCTAAACTTTAATAAATAATACTAAGCTTTCTTATTGATCATCTAAGAGGTTTACAGAAATAATTATTGAAATATGAAAAAAAGAGAAAATACTGATGTTACCCTTTTTGTGATTCACTATATGGATCCAGTATATATGATCCAGTATAAGAAAATGAAGCATCCAGGAAGTTAGTAAAGAACTATTACTGAAAACAGGCAGAGAATTAGAAAGAAACGAGGCTCAAAAACAAATGATAAAATAAAATTAATACTGTTTTTGTATTATGGCTAGATTTGCTAAAAGAAGTACAGACTTAAAATGTTATAAGTAAATATGCCAAAGTCACCCTGAAACAAATTATAAATAGGATTTTCCTGCGTAAATTGTGTGCATATGTGCTTTCATGAAATGAACCTTTTTTTTAGGAACTCAGAATCCTATTCTCTTTTCATTTCTTCAGTTGTCTTCAAGTATCTACTTTGACCTTGAATTTTATTTATTTAATTTTTTGAGACTGAGTCTCACTCCGTCACCCAGGCTGGAGTGCAGCGGCAAGATCTTCGCTTACTGCAACCTCTGCCTCCTGGGTTCAAGCAATTCTCCTGCCTCAGCCTCGCGAGTAGCTGGGATTACAGTCATGTGCCTCCATGCCTGGCTAATTTTTTGTATTTTTAATGGAGATGGTGTTTCACCATATTGGCCAACTGGTTTTGAATTTCTGACCTCAAGTGATCGCCCGCCTTGGTCTCCCAAAGTGCTGGGATTACAAGCATGAGCCACCATGCCCAGCCATTGAAATTTAGATTACTACAAGGCTTGTATATGTGGGTGTGCTGGATTTAATAAAGCATTCGCTTTTCTAAAATTTAGTTCCTGAAACAAGCACTGAGAGCCTATTTTTATCCATGTACATTGCCACGTAAGAGAAAAGTTGTAAGTGGTTACAATAACCCCGTTCTGAAGAAAAGCCAAATTCATTGATTGATTCATTCACTCATTCAGCTATTCTTTTCTTCCTCTAACTTATTCCCAAAGACAATGTCCTAGTGGATGCAAGCTCAACCATCAATAGGATACAGTCGCTTCCCTTGGGGCTAACATTGCTTCTGCCTATTCGCTGCCCACTTTTCCTTTCTCCGTTATTTACAGAACCTTGGCTTTATTTATTCTGTTGGAAATACTTGCCTTTCCAGAATCCCTGCTACCCAGTGATGATGATGGGCCCCAATTCTACCTAATAAGACCTAGTAGGTACATCTTATTGTAATAGGTAGAGCTCAACTGGGACAACTTCTGAAAAAGTGTTATTGTCTTCCAGTAGAATTGACAGCATCAACAGACACACACTTTTTCTTTTTTTAAAACCATTACTATATCTCCTTCCTCCTGCCTGCAACATAACCATGGAGCATGGTTGTGGAACAGCTATATTGTGAGAATGGGGACAAGAGCCACAAGGGAAAAAGGGTGGAAGAAGAAGCTAGGAAGGATCTGGAATTTTGAAAAGCTCTCAAGCAGCTCTGAGCAACTGGCTGACCACATCTGGACTTCTTATAACATCAAAAACATCATGCTATTACATTCCTCATGTGTTCTATTCTTCTCAGAACACTCTAGACTTCCTGTCTATAACTCTCTTGTTATTTTGGCTTATGTGACCATATTGTTTCACAGACTTAAGAGGAACAGTGGGGCATTTTCTTTCTTTTCTTTTCTTTT
>NW_016107358.1:5815344-5962445 GCF_001604975.1 Cebus imitator | reverse complement strand
CCTGCCTCAGCCTCCCAAGTAGCTGGGATTATAGGTGTGCACCACCACACCATGCTAATTTTTGTATTTTTAGTAGAGATGGGGTTTCACCATGTTGCCCAGGATGGTCTTGATCTCTTGACCTGATCTCTTGACAGCATGATCTGATCCACCTGCCTTGGCATTTTCTAATGAATAAAATAAGACAGAGAGAAAGGATTGATGTGAGGAAATGTATATTGAGGCAGTGGCAGGATTGAGAAGAAAAAGAAAGTCTTAAACGTCAGCTGTGCTAGAATCTTGGACACACCATTAAATTTAAAATGATGTAAATAAATATATTGCAGGAAGAAAAGATGGAATAGAGTTTCCCAAATTAGGTCAAATTTATATTTTCCTTAGTGTCACCAGTAAAACAGCTTTGCTTTCGTTATCATCAACAGGAAAGAGTGGGTTTTTTCTCCGTCATTTTCTTCCCTCCATAACTCTGTCCCAGTCACAATGAAAAGGAGGAATAAAAATAGAAAAAAGAATGCACTGATACAAAATTCTCAAAAACTACCTAAGAACTTCACACATGGCATTTGTTGTGTCCCTAAAGTGGCTGTGTCAAGTTTCCCTTGAGTAATTAAATAATTTTACAACTAGAAACCTGCTCCTAATTTGTTTACTGAATATTACAGATCTTAATAGAGTGCTATTACCTATATCTTTAGAAGGAAAATATGTATTTTGGTAAAACTGATATTTTGGACCCAGAGGGTTCTTGGCTCAAGTTCCTTCAAGGAATGCTTATGCTGTGCACCTTCATATGTTATTGGTTAACATGCCCTAATTTTCTTTTTAAAACACTGATCTTACTGGTGACCCAAAGGCCTTTTCTTGTTTTTCTAGTAACTTAAGGGGAAGGTGAGTGGAAAACGTATGTGAGAGAGGGGATAAGTTACAGACCTGTGTTTCCATCAAATCGATTTCTCTCTAGGACTTCCTTTGTCTCATCATCTTTCAGAACCTGAAGTTTTTAACTTTCAGGGCCTGGGACAGATATTTTTAATTTTGGTTAGATGGTAACAGTGGGGTCTTTTTTTAACCTTATTTAATTTCTAACCCTCATTTAATTTTAACGCTCACTCTAAAGTCACAGTTGTATATGGAGAGTTTAGGGAGAGAGTCCCTAAACAAATAAATTATGAACATGAATAAACAAAGATACTTACAAATTTAATTTGTTTCAGGATATATTTACCAACTAGGCCAAAAAAAAAGTTTGTGCTAAAAAAATGAGTCCAAATATTCATGGTAGGTTTTCCTTAAATTATTTTAATCATTCTTGTTATGGATTGTATATATGTGTGTGTGTGGAAACAATTATCATGTTAACACATGATTCATAGCATATATGTTTGCAAATACCCCCAATACTAATATGTTATTTCTTCCGTATGAGGTTTAACATTCCAGGCTAAGTGTTTAAAAATATATAAAAGAAGTAATAGGGAAAACATATGTTCACACACCTTGCTTTGCATAACAATTCATTAAAGAAGAAGAAATATAACCAAATAAGGTCAATCTGGCTGGTGTTAAATATTATTTGCTGTGTAGCAATCAACCACAGGAGAAAAATATTTAAATATTTAGACTGGCAGTTTTAATCCTGCAAGATAGATATGTTGTTAGAAAAACACCTGTTGCTAATGTTTCCAATTAATGTCACTTTACAGTAGATCTTTATGAGTACAAACATAACACCTTTCTCTTGCCTTATGCTTTTTTAATACCACAAAACCAAAGATAGGCAATGTTAACTTTGATTTACAAGTTCTTCTATAATGCTTAAAATTGCATTTTCTAATTATTTTCTTTCCTTCCTTTTCTCCCGCTTTCCTTTCTTTCTCTTCTTTTTCTCTCCCTACTTTTTCTTTTTTACCTCCCTCATCCTTTGATCTCCTTCTCTCCCTCTCTCAGTCTCTCCATGCTTTCCTTCTTTTTTATTATTAGTTTAAATAAATCAGCCAGGCCAAGTTAAAATTTCTTGCTGCCGATGTCAAAGATAAAATAATGCACTGTCAGTACCTCATAAAAAGTAAACTGCATTTCACTTTTTGCATCAAAGGGAGGCTGTATTTTGCTTTTTTATATATACATTATACATTATATATGTGTACATTCATGTGACAAAACAGTACTTGTGTATATAATATATATAAAATACACATATACATAATATAGATGTGTATAAATATATTATATATAATATAATACAATATGTATAAGGTAATGCATTAAAATCCAGAACTTATCACTCACAACATATTCATGCAACAAAACTGCACTTGTACCCCCTTAATCTATAAAAATAAAATAAAGAATCACATGGAATAATTTTTTAAAAAGAAAAAATCTAAATAGTTTCGGTATTATTTGAAATCCGAGGCCCACTTCATATGTACTCACACATTGGTAAAAATCCAAATATCTAAATGCTGACATGCAAATAAGTTATCTGCTCCTCTTAATAGAAAGTGAACTTAAAGCAATTTATATATAATTATAATATATAATATAAATATATTATATATAATGTATAAGATATGCGCATATACACATATATATAATTCCTTATTTACACTATATATGTATGATATATATACATATATGTATATATAATTGGCTGCATAGGACAGTTTAGTGAAAATAGAATTTTGCAGCTTAATTGCATATTGATTTTTTTTAATTAGCGTTTGTCATTATTCCTTTGTACTTAGAATCTTAGGAGGAAAAAACATGCTGGATAAAAATTCCAAGACATTTTTAATCTAGATATTAAAATGTATTACCAGATAATTTTTTTTAATTCTATAAATAAAAAGAAAAAAAAAACTGGAAATGGATTGAATGCAATGTTAAGCAAGGATTTTTAGTGCTTTTGGGGTTCAGCCTCCAAGGCCAATAGTGTACTGGCAATAGGAAGGAGAGAAGTCATCACCGAGTAAATTGTGACTGAAGTTTGTCTTCATTTGTGGTCTGTTTGATTATGTCAAGCCAAACTATTTCATTTGTTTTGCTCAGGATCTAGCAAGGATGTAGTCACAGTCATTGTCTAAATGGGAACCTAAACCTGTCTTCCGCAACACATTATTTTTTCCTTTTTAACTCATATATATTTGTTACATTTTCAAGCAGAATGTAACTCAGGTATTACATTTCTGTAAACAAGCCTCGCTCTGTTACTTTGTGAATGGTTTTGCAACACACCCAGGAAGCTTCTAATTTTGGTCTTCCATATAATGCTTTTCTTTGGAAAACAAGCCCTGTGGAGAGTGCCCCCCACCCAATAAATTTGCCTCGATTTAACCTACTACTTATTTCTAGAGTACGAGTACATGCAGAATTGGTAAATACAGGGGACAGAATATTTGAAAAGTAGATCCTGATCCTAGAAGATAAACTCAAGTCATTTTAACAAATATTTAAAGAAAAGACAAGATTTCTTTCTACTTCTAACTGTGATACTGTGATACTTTAAGCACTAAACCAGGGCAAGTAATGCTTTTTTAGGTTCATACTGGCTTAACACATCAAGGGAGCATTTCTTGTAAGATACATGTAACTTAACGTTAACTTTGTGATCTAAAGTGTTTAGCTACCAAATTAGATTCCTTAGTTGACCAATTTTTTGTGACTGAAGTGTTGGGAGACATACCTCGATGATTAGAAGAAAAGTATTTAGAAAGACTTTCCTCTTTTTTCATTTTAGTTAAGTAACAGCACTGAGAAAGTGAGGCTTGTGATTAACTGCTAGTCTTGTCATGCAAGCACTGTGGGATAAGCTTCCCAGAAATCTTCCGTGGGGTAGAAAGCCCAATCCCATAACTACACACCCCACACATCTCCAGATCAATTCCAAAGGGCAAACTGCAACAGGAGAATGGCATGGCCTGGCCAAATGCAGCAGTTTCGGACCAGAAGGAATATGCTGGCAGAAGGCGATTGAGTAAAGTATTGAGAAAAAAGGAGGAAAAAAAAATAACCAACTTAGATGATAGCTAAAGTGAGAAATAAGAAATCTAAAGGAGTGAGATGAGAAATTATCTCATGGCTAATATGTACAGTAGTCAGGTGACGAATGTACTAAAAGCCTGAACGCGATGTCACTATACAACATATTCATGTAACAAAACAGCACTTGTACCCCCAAATCTATAAAAATTAAAAGAAATTAAAGAATCATATGAAATAATTTTTAAAAAAAGAAAAGAAAGAAGGAAATCTAAACAGTTTCTGTATTATTTGAAATCCAAGGCCCACTTCGTTTGTGCTTACTCATTGGCAGAAGTCCAAATATCGAAATACTTACATACAAATAAATCATCTGCTCCTCTTAATAGAAGCAATTTACATAAGCAAACAAAACAGAACTTCGTTGGTTTAGAAACTTGACTAGACTTTCCATGCGAGCAAACAGACGTTTCATGTTATTCCCTTATTTTCTCGTTCTAACCATTCAGAACACCTTAAGATAGCCTAGGCCTGCAGTATTTTGTCAGGCTACGAAGTGAAGCAGAAAAGACGTAGGTGTGCTTTTCTACTACTTTTGCACAAGGAAAAAAAATGTAATCTGTTTTAGTTACGATTAAATATGTGGTAGGGACTTTTATAAAAAAAAAGAATCACTGCTTTGTAATATAAGAAATATAAGCATATGTATTTCAATCACTTTCTGTGTGCATATGGGTTCTACTTATTGAGAAATCATAATCCAAATATATTCTTTAGAAGTAGTAACACCTTAATGAATTATTGAGATCCAATAGGTAGTACATGTAGTCCACGTTTATGACACAGTCATTGTGTCAGAGAGGATCTGAATGATATTCTAGTCCAACCCCCTTCTCAGGCTTAAATGTTATGTCATCTGGTGTGAAAAGCTAGTGCGATTAAAAACTCAACGTAATAGTTTATTCTAATTTCAGAAAGTAATTTTTAAATTCTTTAAAAATAAGTTCATTTAAAAATACTAAATCTTTCTTCCTATGGGTCCAAATATTTGTTTTAAGCTGTCCATAGAAACCATGTAAGACAAATCTCTCACAGTAAGTTAATTAGTGACTAGTTAAGGTATCTCTCTTTTTTTCTCTGTCAGGATTTTCCTTTCTCTGTTTCACATTTTATCTCCTCTCTCTCTCTCTTCCTCCCTCTCCCTCTCTCCCTCTCTCTCTCTCTCTCTCTCACACACACACACACACAGCATTGTACTTTGTGAATATCTATGAACCTTTTTTATTAGTGTCAACTTTAATTGCCAGAAATCTTTGCTACCTTCCTCTAGATTAAGTTAGATGTTTCTTCTTTACGTTCCTATAAGATCCTACTTTTCCTATATCATAACTCTCAACGGTAATCAAGGCAAGGTTGTATTGATGGAGAAAAGACACATAGTTCATCACAACCAAATAGAGGAGCCAGGAAGAGAGCCACACATAGTAGACAACAGACTTTGGCACAGAGTCAAAGAAGGAAGGATGCCCTTGAAGAAGGTGTAAGAACAAATGGATACCCATAGGCCAAAACCAACCACACAAATGAACGAAACAAAACCAGAAAAAAAATGCTACCTAAACTTCACATATCGTACAAAAATTATCTCAAAATGGATCACAATTGATTTTGGAGCAATAAATATAGGATTTTCTCTCTTGTAGTCTTCATCATCTAGTCAGGATGACACGATGAAATAATTATATTTAATAAGGAGGATCACTTGAACCCAGGAGGCTGAGGTTGCAGTAGATTGAAATCGCACCATTGCACTGCAGCCTGGGTGGCAGCATGAGACCCTGTCTCAAAAAGAAAAAAAAAAAAAGTGTGATGTTAACTGTGTAGGATTTTTTTCTGTATACGTTCTTTATCAAATTAAGAAAATTATCCTCGATTCCTAACTTGCAGAAGGTTTTTTTGTCATTACTGGATGTTTGATTTTGTCAAATGATTTCTCTATTGTCAATTGATATAATAACATTTTTCTTTTTTAGCTTATTGATATAATAGATTACACTCATATATTAGAAAGAATTTCTAGGAAATAATGATTGTCAAAGTGAAAATACAAGTGTTGTGAGCTGTTAGTTTTATTTAAAATGAGACATCTGTCAATGATTAGAAAAATAAAAGAACCTCAAAGAAGGGAGGAGATTGATAATGATAATAATTATATCAGCAATACCAACCATATCCACCTCAATAATAATCATGAATTGAGCACACATTACATCCTAGAAACTTTACGAATTGTTTTCTATATCTTGCTTTTTTTTTTTGAGACAGGGTTTCACTGTCACCCAGGCTGGAGTGCAATGTCGTGATCTCAGCTCACTGCAACCTCCGCCTCCTGGCCTCAAGTGATTTTCCTCCCTCAGCCTCCTGCGTAGTTGGGATTACAGGCACCTGCCACCATGCCTAGCTAATTTGAGTATTTTTAGTAGAGATAGCGTTTCACCATGTTGGCCAGGCTGGTCTCAAACTCCTAACCTCAGGTGATCCACTTACTTTGGTCTCCCAAAGTGCTGGGATTACAGGTGTCAACCACTGCCTGTGGCCTGTATTCTATATCTTAATCCTCAGCACACACTATGTGCAATAAGTATATCTAATCTAATCTAAATAAAATTTAATATTCATAATGAAGCAGGTAAAATAGTTGCATTTTAATGCTGAGAATATTAAGGCTCAGCAAAGTTCATTAATTTGCCCAAAGTCTCTTGGTTACAACATGTTAGAGGAAGGGTTGTGAACCCAAACTTCAGCCAATAGGAAGTGAATGCAAGCCTCAGATATGAATATGGAGCACCAACCAGGAAATTAATCTGGAAGTCCTGTGCTAGACAGATTTTGCCAAATTTATTGAGGTTTAGGGGTATATGTTACAGTTTTGTTGACATATTGTAATTTGGTCTAGGCCTTGCTACAGCAAGTATGTCTGACATATTTTGAGACAGCCACATGAATTGCACACCTCACTCACTGGTGTGGAGGGACCTCCTTCAATAGATTAAAGTTGCAGTTGGTCAAGACGGGCTCTGGAGCATGACAAGGGAAGGCCGAAATTGGTTTGTAGAAATAACAATTAGTAGCACAGAGTTATTTAAATTTAAACTTTAATTCTAATTGTTTCAGATAATACTGGTCTGTGAGATATAACAATACTACTAGTTAATTTTAAAACTATTTAAACAAAAAGCTTTAAGATTGCTGGTTTATGGAAAATAGAAACTGAGTCAATGTTCTGAAGGTAGAAAAGAAAGCTGGATTTCAAAAATTTCTTTCTTTTCATCTTGATTCATGAAGTCGAGACTCATAGGTAGTTATTGTTCATATCAACTAAAGAGAAAACATTGGAAGTGAGATAAGAAAGGAACGAAAAAGTGCATTCGAAACAAGTTTGCCCAAGACTACGCATTTCCGTCTTGAAATTCTATTAGGACTCCACAACTGTACAAATTTCACAGTTCTTTTTATTTTATAAAATAGAAAATGATTACCATTTTGTGTAATGTATTGTACAGGTTTAATAGGATTGCACTCTTGCCAAGTACTGTAGTAACAAATAAATGCAATCGAAAATTGCTGACACAATAGGAAACTGCTAGTTCAACGTAAATGGTTTCTGTAAATAAATCTAGTGTAATTTCCCTATACATCTTGACTACTGCCTTCAGCTCTGCTCACAGGAGAGCAGTTGCACTGTGCTTGCAAGAGCCCACACTTTTGCTTGTTCTCTGCATTTGTGGTACAGGAGTTCAGACTGGTGGCTACAATTATGGCAAAACTCACCAAAGGAAACTGAGACATAATGTCGACCCTGGATTTAGGGGTCTTCCCAAAAAGCCTATTGCCAAAAAGATATAGGTACACCACACGTGAAAAAATGAATACAGCCCCAGGAAGGGCCAATGGGTCCTGAGTCCACTTCTTATCCCGGTGTGGTATGATTAAGCAGTTTTCAAGTGAGCAGTCCTTTTATCTATTAGCCATACTCACTTGTTCAAACAAGTAAGTGTTAGATTTTCCTGGAAGTCATAAAGCATAAAAAAGTGAGGAATTTATTTAACAAAAGTCATGAAAAATAAATAAGAATCTTTTAAAGATATTTTTCCAGGCTTATCATGCAATTATTGCTACCAACCGGACTAAGGAAACATTTGGACAATAGAAAATATAAAATATGCATTCATTTTTATTAAAATATACATATTTTGGGCAGTTATACTGCACATCTTGACAGCTTTGCAAAAATGTCTCTCAGGGAGTGAAGTTGAGAAGAAATTCAAGAGTTAAGAATAAATTGTGCCAGGCAAAAAGCACCATGACATGGAAATCAAGCAGAAAACTCAAAATAATATCAAAGATTCATTCATCGAATCTCAGTCATTAAGGATATTTATGAGTTCTTAGGTTCTAAAGACATTGTATAATCTTCCTCAGCATCTCCTGCATAGATACTGAAAACACAAAGATTTTACGGCTGTTTATAGTTTCATCAGCACCCGTTTGTATTTTGGAGTTTGTGGGAAATATAAATCACAAAATTAAAAGTGGCTGAGATAGCAATTGATGGTACTCAGTTATATCAGAAAATCATTAATAGTGCCTTCCCATAAGACGGCATTGAACCTAAACCTTCTTCCAAATTCATGAGGCCATTTTTAAGATACATATTTTAGTTTGATTTTAAAATCAAAATTTTATTTTCAGATCACATTGGGACCAAAGTTAGAATAATTCCTCAGCAATTATTTTTAGATTATTACACATTCTATATTTCATAGTTTCATCAAATGAGAGATAGCTGATTCCTTTGTCATGATTTTCTCCATAAAAATCTATGAAAGTCATGACCATTCATTGCTCTGTATGTCAATGTATGTTTTGATTAAATTTACAGAATCATTAATTACTGCACTCTCAACACAAATTATTGCTTTTTATGTTATAACTTTAGTTGTGATTTCCCCCCATCCTTTTTTTTGTGTGTGAATGGCACTGTTTCCAAAATTTATAGCTTACTAATACTGGGGAAAAGTTGTAATGTAATTGACTTCTGAAATTATACTGGCCATATCCTATCTTAAAAATGCATTATTTTGGACTTATTTCAAAAACGTTAGGAGTACTAGAAATTCCTGATAAAACTCACCATATCATACTCTTGTTTATGAACACCTGATAAGGATTATTAAATTGAATATTAATTAGCATCCCTTTCAACTATATATGTATATGGGTATTTGCATTATTATGTTGAAACCATGGTATACACAAATCTAGCTATTACAGGCATCTAATTCGGGTGAGGAACGAAGCGAAGAGATGACAACTATGCGCAAATCATACCCCACTCACCCCTCTCTGCTGTGTCCACAGCACTTAGTGCTATTTAATGTTTTCCCGCTGAATCTGATATAACCTCAGACTCTTTCTTAACACCATGCTCTAGGCAGTTACCACAAATCAATTAACCCAGGAATTCCAATCTATTTTGAGAGAGAAAAACGTATAATCTCAGAGACGTATTCTTAGGTTGGCTGTGGCTGGTGGGTGAGGCGTGACCTGTGGAAGCCTCTTTCAGCAGCAGGCCTCGGTGCCCTGGCACCTGCAGGCTTGTTAAGCAGCCGAGCCTGATAATCTTCACCCATTACTCTGAGAAAGCACTTGAATGACAGGCACCGAGCCAGTGTTTACCCTGTGGGGCTCATGACACACGCAATGTCTGTCAACACTTCCTATCACTCTCCTGCTTATGCAGACTTTTTTTTTTGCCTGATGTATTCATCACCAGCCTGCAGACACCTAGTTAATCCATTTAGAACCTATCACCTCTGTTCATCGGCTCATAAACCTATTACCTTGGAGGCGCAGTTCTGAGGGACACAGGTGCCAGACCAGTGCACAAAACCCAATTGAGTTATGTAGCAGGCAGCGAGGGGCTTCTAATCACCATGCTGACTGCATGGGGAATTGCCCGTGTTATGTGGTAGCAGCCACTTTATTAAATATCGATTTAAATCACCGCCTTTAATCAAATCTGATAGAAGACCTTTTTCACCTTCGCCCCTCTTCGGCTCCTCCTCGCCCTCCTCCTTTTCCAATCAGCCTGCCTGGTGACGTCTGAGCTGAGGAATGAATAGTTAGCAAGGAGTTCACCAGCAAACCCTTTTCAACAGTAATGAGGCATTTGTGATAATCGAGTGATGAAATGTAAATGGGCAGTAATGAGCACAATTACATCCACTAGGGAACCATCAACGTGGCTTCTTTCCTCAGAGATAGATGAGCTCTTTCTGTCATTGCCCATTGCTGACTTCACTGGGAGGCAGGGTACCCAGCGAGCGCAGGATGGGGGCGCGCCCTGGGGTGGGTGGGGAGGCTGAGAACCGGCGGAGAGCGGGGCCCTGGCGGCGGGCGGGGCGGAGGGAACCCCCACCCGCACTACTCGGCCTTGAGCACCCAGGGGCCTTGCAGTTCCTCCACGGGCTCCCATCTCCCGCCTCTCCTCCTCCTTCTTCACTCCGAGGATGCTGGGGCTCCATTCGCGCTGCTGGAAGCCGCAGCCGTGTGCTAATGAGCTCAAGGTGAGCCGCGGCCTGTTGGTTTCACTGAAAAACTGTGCGGTGTGACCCGGGCCGGCTGCATGTGAGCAGAGACTGAAGCCAAGCAATGGGAGCCTTGCCAGGAAGCACGAGTGCCACCGCTGCTTGTGTCATCTTTGTAGTCAGGCGACCCACAGCGGAGAAAGACGCCGGCATTTCCAGGAAAGCGGGCAGCTCCGCGCGTCTGCGACTGCTCTACCCAGACTCAGCACGGTCTGGCGTGGCCTGGCAAGCCCGGCATGGTCTAGATCTCGGAGGATGGGAAATGTTTTGTGATTTTAAGAATTTTTAAATAACTTCCGAAAAACACAGGGTGCCCTTGACATAAGAAATAGACTAGGAAGGCGTTTTAAGAACACAGTAAATCAATTACTGGTTCACTACTGTGATTTCATTGTGTATACCACAAATCATACAAATATTCCTTTGAATAACTTTACTAAGTGAATTCATTGTTGCTATATAGATGTAACGGATCAGTGAGCAAAGTGAAAACTGATCTTAGTAATTTTTCATCAATTAAAAGTCCACCATAATCATTTTGTATTCAAAAAAGTTAAAGTGTTTTAAACATGTCTTTTTTGTGTGGTAGAAACTCCCTCTTTTACTTTGTTGTTTGAACTTTTCATCAATAAATGGAAAGCCAGAGTTGGCAAATTATAATAAAATATTAGACCAAATTCTGTCAATAGAATAATCTGTAAAATTTACATAACTGTGATCAACATGAGAAATGCATCTCTGGTATAATAATACTTTTTTGCCCAAAGACAATTTGAACTATGGAAACATTTTTTTTTTCAATGTTTCAAATGTTTACTTTCGGCAATACTATTTCTTGGAAAATTCAGATCAAAGAGTTTGTGGAACGCTCAGGTTCCTGGGCGTTTTCTTCTTCATATCCTTGAACATATGTGGAAAATTCAACAGAATGACTCACTCAGTAAATTGATGAATTGGCTTTTGGTGAACTGGTCATTTGGTTTATCACTTGTTCAGTATATAGCCTTTTGGCAAGCTGACTTTTGTTCAATTGGCTTTCAAAACTTTGTACTTAGAAAGCTAGAGTGATTGTTAAAAAATGCCAATCCCACCAAATAAAAACAAAATCAATATCATCTACTAATTTACTATAAAATGGCAATGTCTCATCAAATCATGACTCTGGGCTACTGCAAGAACCTCACTCTTTTGACTAAGATGTATATCAGAAACTTACTGAGGCAGTGAATATGTAAGAAATGAAAATTTGAGAATTTAGTATGGCATAAAGCATCCTCTCTATGCCTGGCCTTGCCTATTCCTGCAAGCTTGTTTCTTTCAGCTCTTCAACTTGTAGTCTGTCCTCTGGGTAACTGAAATGTAGTAGTTCCCTACGGACACCATGCAACTTCACACCTTCAATACCTTTGTTTATGCCTGTCTTTCTATCCCGAGGACTCTAGCCTTGAGTTCTTCTTTGCCTTCTTATTCTTCATCAGTGGGCAACGTGTGTATCCCTTCCTCCTTGAGAAGCCTTGCTGAGTTCCCAAGACTACATTATTTTTTGTTTTCTCAGCATCAATTGCTTTATTTGTTTCTTAGTTCTGTATAGCATATTTTATTCATAGTAAAATCCTTGGGGTTAAACAGCCAAAGATCAATTTTTAGGTTTGTATCTGTCCCATGTAGTTTATTGCCTCAAGCATAGTAGTTTCTCAGTAAATGTTTAGTAACTAGAAATGGAAAGGTTTTAATTCACCTCCCTGACTTAATAAGTACTCAGAGTTGAACCTAATTGCATTTTAGCTTTGTCTTTTTATTTCTTACCTTTTATCTCTTTCTCCCGAAAAAGCAAGGTCAAAAAATATCCATTAAATCCAAGGTTCTATGAGGTTGTATGTTCATAAAGCCTTAAAAATTATCTCTTCCTTTTTGGTAGAATAAAACCCAATCTTCTCATTGTGGTTGTTTTTCTGAGCATCTGACATGAACAAAGGTATAGCTCTGTCAATTAAAGAATGCTTTATTTGTGGCCTTTTTTTTTCTTTAAAAAACAGTTTGCATGAAATGAAATGACAACACAAGAATAGCTGACCTACTTAGGAGAGCAAGCTGTTTTAAACAATATGGAACCATGTATTTGAATTTAAAATTGCATGATAATAAATCCTTTTAGGTATATTAATTGAAATAATAACCTATTTAGAAAAAAAAAAAAGGATGACTACTTGGTAACACATTTCAGCCTGGTTAAAAATCTCATAATAGAGGTTACTCTAATTCAGACTGCCTTTGCCCACAATTCATTATGATCCAGTGGGCTGCAAGGTACCAGTGTTAAGCTATTTTTTTGTTCATTTTTTGGTGACTTTTCCTCTAAGCTAACATTTTAGTAATATTTCACTAGTGCTTAGCAGCTCTTCTATGAGAAGAAATTTGAAATACAATCCAGTAAATTTCATTAATTTGATGATGGGAGCAAGAGACATATTTTAAGAAAAAGCTGGCAGAGTTAACGAAAATTTGAAAATTATAATTTTCAGGCAGTCACTCCTTTATTTTGAGCTTGCTGCATTGCACGTAATTCTGAAATATCCCTAATTTTAAATGCACGTATATCATTTTATCATTTATTATTTTGTAAAAATCTGTTAACAGTAAGCCCAAAGACCATACTTAAGCTACCGTCCTAAAACAATATGAAGAAGCTCATTTGAGTCTTTTAGAAACAACATCAGTGTATTATATACAGCACATATGAACAATATATTTCACTTTCAACCTATCACATAACCCATCCTGCAGTTATTCATGGATGCGTTTACAGGAGGTTATTTTCCCCCTGACAAAAATGGGCCATTTTTCCCTGTTTAGCAAAATCTAGAACACAGATCATTATAGTGCTTTTGGCAGCTAATTTGAACATCAGTGACTCAACTTGAGAAGAATATTTTTTCTGCCCTAAAGAATCTCTGAGTTTTCAGACTCTAGTAATTGAAAAATCCCCAAACACTCACTCACAGAGGAGATACACATTACTGCAGGAACAGTCTACAAATTGTAAAGTATTCAATTTACATCCCTAGCACCTCAGGGCAGTTCTGAAGAATTTATATCTTTGGGAACCTTTGAACTAACAAAAGATAACATTTCACAGTAAAGTCTACTTGCATAAAAGTTTTTAACTCCCTTCTTTCCTTTTACAAAGAAACTACTTTTTTCACTTGCAATTTCATCTGGGAAAAGTTTATATTGACTAAGATGCAACCATAAAAATGGTTGGACAGGAAATAAAGAAAGAAAGAAAGAAACAGGAACCTCTTTTCTGTCATAAGATGATGCCTGAATTTATGTTAATCAGTCCTGAGCCACCATGGCATGGCTGTTGCAACTCTCACTTTTAAGATAACAAAGCACAAATTACTCTTACTTTATTTTTATGATTGTATTTCAAATTTGAGGAAAAAATGATAATGGAGTGGATTTTTACTGGGACAATTTTTTTGCTTTTATTGGAACATTAAAATTTGGAGCATCCATGCAGGCAACCCCTTGTCAAAAGTTTCCGATTAACAAATAAAAATTCTTCTCCTTTTTAATTACTACATATACTTCCACAGCCAATGAACCTTAAATAATTCATTTAGTTTAAAAAACATGGCTTTATAGTATTTGGTTTTCCTTATTTCCTAGTTTTTATAAGTGATGCAGTAAGAAATTGACAATGAATTAAATTGGACCTATGTTTTCTAGGTAGGGTGTGGTCTTTCTCTGCCCCTTCCTATGGCTTTTTGATCAGAGATGATTTCTGGCAGAGTAATTACTAATCTTCTGACATCTGTGGCTCAGCCCAGTTTTAGCATTTGGATTGAAAATAGAAAAAGCAAAGGAAAAACCCTCTATGAGACCCTTTCTGAATTTTTTAATGAGCATATTCATTATCAATACCATGGTAACAATAAGGAAACAGTTTAAGTGCAATAGTCCTATAAGCTTTTTTTTTTTAAGGTTAAAACTTGATCAATGTTTCCGTTAACTAATAATCTAGGAATCAACAATCTCATAAAACTGGCTTATTCAGCTCAGAAAATTAGGCAATCCATCATGACAGATTTGCTCACATTTCCCTCTGCAAATAAGTGAGATGGAAACTTTAAAACCAATAAGATAATGCACTTTACAAATTCAACTGAGAGAGACGGGTAAACTAAGATGCCACTGGCATCAGTTATAAAAAAAAAAAAATCTGTCGTGTTTCCAATTATTTGAGCAGATTTTTGTATCCCAATTCGCTGCCAGCCTGGCTACATCTAGCCCCCTCCTCCTGTTTTCTCAAACCAAATCATCAGGTCTTAAATCAGAACAAGCTCATCATATCATCCTATGAAAGGCCATCAGGGGATAAAGGACACCAGATGTTATATGAGTTTTCTTTTAGGCTTTCATTTCAGCCTTCCTGCATTCCCCATGCTGCTTTTTACTTGTCAGAAACTAAAATGTGCTTTGATAGATAACAACCCTATTTTCTTCACTGGCTGAGCTTAGAGAATACCATTAAGTATTGATATCTAGGGTGCTTAACTAGGGAATGCAATCACAGCAGTCCCAAAATTGGGGTTCTGTTGTATTATTTTACATGCCAAGATTTTTGAAAGACTCCAAATTAATTTTGTTTTCCTGAGGAAAAAAATATATAGTTTAAGTTGTGAGAGATGAAAGGAAGGGGAATCAAGGCGAGTCCTTATTAGTATCTCTGCTTCCTCCTGCAGATCTTAGCACACATCCCGGAGTCCAAATAACCCTGCAAAGCTGAGAAGAGGTGAATTTTTGAAATGGATGTATGGCCCCAACTGCCAAAGCAAATTATTAAAATGCTCTATTCTCTGAGAGCTTAGCATTTGTCTAACTTTGGGTTTATTAACAAAGGACAAAAACAAAAGAGCTCTTCATAATCTGAGGAGTCTCAGATGTGCTGTCATCCTGTTTACTAACGATAACGATTCATTGACACATGGCAAACTATAGCATCTTGATTCACTTATGGGGGCACTTCAAGGTCAGCCACATACTAGTTACAAGAATAGAGCTACATTACGTGATTTGATTCAAAAGACTAGCTCACACTTTCCTGGCTTCCAAGGAAATGATTTTTTGAAAAGGACTTTCATAGCCATTGCAGTATATATGTTGCAAAGGGATTATGCATAAATTCTTCCTGTGGCTAGCATGGGCTCTGCCTGGGAAGTAGACAGATAAAAGTTACAATGAATGAGAAGAAGTGTTTACCTGCAGTGGCCTTAGGTCATGTAAGTGGAGGAATATCTTGAATCATGTTTTTTGGGAAATATCACTGTCCTCAATCGTAGGTGGTTCCTCCCTCTCCCCCAGGCAACATTTGGCACTGTCTGGAATTGGTTTTTTTGTTTTTTTTTTTTTTTTTTTTTTTTTTTTGAGATGGAGTTTCGCTCTTGTTACCCAGGCTGGAGTGCAATGGCGCCATCTCAGCTCATCGCAACCTCTGCCTCCTGGGTTCAGGCAGTTCTCCTGCCTCAGCTTCCTGAGTAGCTGGGATTACAGGCATGCACCACCATGCCCAGCTAATTTTTTGTATTTTCAGTAGAGACGGGGTTTCACCATGTTGACCAGGATGGTCTCGATCTCTTGACCTCGTGATCCACTCGTCTTGGCCTCCCAAAGTGCTGGGATGGAATTGTTTTTGATTGCCGCGACTGGGGGACTGATGGGGAGAGGTGGATTCCTGGCATCTAATGGGTAGAAGCCAAGGATGCTGCTAAGTATCCTGCAATGCACAGAACAGCCCCCCACAGCCATTATTCAGCCTTGAGTGCCGGTAGTAGTGAAGTTGAGAAACCTCTGCATAAAAGATGAAAATAGTAAAATGAGCACTAATGTCAAATGCTAGGAGAATATGAGAGAGGAGGGGGTGCCAGAACTGCTCAGCACTATCCATTCAAAGAAAACTGGGGGGTGAGTGAACCCTAGAGTCCTTTCATGTGGTTCATGGAGGTGCAACAGGATTCAACCTAAAGAAAGTTCCAAGGCTTGCCTACCCCACTTATAACCTTCTACGCTCAGTCGCTAGAAATTATTAAAAAGTATTTGGTAATATTAATCTGTATGATAAAAAGGCACCCCCCTGCTCAGATTAAACCCTGCAATGGCTCATGACCCAGAGACTACCAAAATGGTGCATCATGGCTACTAGGTAAATATTCCTTTAATGAACTAAAGAATAATTGGATTTTAATTGAATGAATAAACAAAAGAGCTATTTCTGGATGTCCATACTTGGAGAGGTTTACTGACTCTTTCTTAGTCACTAAGCCCAGCAGGAGTGCCTTAATGTCTCATACCTTAGGGATTTTAAGAGAGGGATGCAGACCTCAGAGCTTCTGGTATGCACAGAAGCATCCAGCTCACCTGTACTGTCTTAACTCCATTAAATTAATTCTCCACATTGCAGCCAGAGCTATGGATCTATAATACAAATCTCATCATGCCATATCTCTGCCTAAAAATATTTATCGTAGCCTCATTCTTAGAGGCTACAATTTAATTATTTAACATTGTGTTCAATGCCATCCTTGATCCCAAATTAACCCCCTCTTCTTTCATGTTTTGCTATTTTCCATCGTCTGTTTAACGCTCTGATAATTTCCGGCCCCCATGTGTTTCATCCTTCCATACCTTTCCTCATAGTGTTCAATTGGCCTTCAATCACAACTTCCATTTACTTTTCAGGTCAATTCCCACTCCCACTCCAATGAGATAACCTTCTATGCAGCATCCATGGAAACCTTTGTTTTGACTAAATATCTTATTTTCGTGTTCTCTTTCAGCATTCTTAAACATCATCATGATAGCATCATCAAGTTGATGGTATTGTGGTGATTTGCAAACTGTGCTGAGCTGTTCATTTCATTCAGCTTCCATGCCATGTAACAATGAGAGAGAGAGAAGTAAATGGTGTTCTGAGCCTGACCTCACTTCAAATGCGAAAATTTTGCTTTTATCAGTTTTAAATAGGATTACCCGGCCAGGCACGGTGGCTCATGCCTGTAATCCCAGCACTTTGGGAGGCCGAGGCGGACAGATCACCTGAGGTCAGGAGTTAGAGACCAGCCTCGGCAACATTGGGAAACCCCATCTCTACTAAAAATAAAATGTTAGCCGAGTGTAGTGGCACGTGCCTTTAGTCCTAGTTACTCCAGAGGCTGAGGCAGGAGAATCGCTTGAACCCGGAAGGCGGAAGTTGCAGTGAGCCAGGATTGTGTCACTGCACTCCACCCTGTGCAACACAGTCAGACTCCATCCCACCCCGCAAAAAAATGATTACCCAAGTAAGATATTATTTAAAGAAAGTTATCTGCAGCAACATCAATGAAGAATAACAAAACAACTGAAAATATTATCATATGATTTTTAAATTATCTGCCTGTAACACTTTTATGAAGTCTGTGGTGCCATGTACCTAACATAATGCTTAGAAATAAAATGTAGATGTTGAACTGAATAGATTTTACCAAGAAAAAACATTGAATGAATGGTAGGCAATGATAATAATAATTTTTTTATTATTTTATATTTAATTCAAAGTCAATGTTTTTAAATTTAGCAAATACTGAATAATGTGTGTATATATATATGTGTGTGTCTGTGTGCATGTGTGTATGAATATAGAAAGTTATATATTGCATATTCAACTTTCTGTAAATATATATATATAAATGGGTATATATGTGCACATATACTTTTATACTGATATGTACACTTCTACCTACAAAAAAAGTCTTTATCCAAAATTGTAAAAAGATGCTGAATCTTCAAATCTGCTCCCCATTTGCATCTCATTAAGAAATTTCAGGATTTACTTACAAAGCCACATTCTGAAAAGTGGGTTGTAAGTGTTGTTGCACATAATTCAACATAATTATCTATTGTCATCTGAATAGACGTGAAGGAGTATGAGAAGTTCGTTTTGTCATGAAGCCCATGCTGATCCCATACCACATGGGGATCAATCTGCAAATCAGTTATAGACTGGGGAGATGAGATTTATTGATCATACAACCTGAGCAGCTCTAAATATGCAAGTGTCACCATTGGAAATGAAGACAATGGCTTGAAGGCAACCTGGGACCATCATTCACACAATGTGAGTGGATTTTCATAAAGGGAATCTGAGACTGCAGCTGGTTAATACATGGCCAAGTAGGCTATGGCTCAAATTATGAAAAACTGACAAGCAATTTATACGTTAAATCATAAATATCCAAAGTCCAGGACCTTGTGTTTTAAGAAACAAAAATGTATGATTGTCTAAGCAAGAGATACTGGACAGAAATTTCTGTGATATCAGAACTCATCATCCTAAAATAGAATTCAGGGAAAAATTAAATGGATTTTTAAAAATCAGTTAACATAATGTATTACTTATTAAATTCTTTCATGAAGCAAATAGAAGACTAATTTCTCTGGAGCCATTCATGCCCCCAAAAGTTATAATTAAAGACACAAATTGAATGATTTTAATAATGATGAACGTTCACCTTTTTAGTGCTTAGGTATGGTAATATGATAGTCACAGAAGGACTCCATCTTCCATTTTCATTTAACTTTCTCTCCTGGGATTTATAAGGGCACTTTTTCTCATTTATTTATTTATGGACATTAAAATATCAGGAGCTGAGTGGCTGCTTTTTAAATATAGAATTAGTCTCAACTACTCAAAAAAGCATAGCAGGGTTTTGAAATCATAGAAGGCTTTCTGAATTTCCCAGTGTGCACATCTATGAATGTTTACCTCTTCATATCTTTCCAGTTATACAGGGTCCTGCCAAGAACAAGGATTTGCACGTATATTGGCGCACTGCCTCTGTTGTTTTCCTTTTTGCAGAATACAATTAGTGATCATTGACGCCTTTATAGAAAGCACTCGTAAAAAAAAAGTGAAATCAAAAATATTCTTGAAAGATGGAGGCAAAAAAACCTGCAGTATTTAAGTTTGCTGGCGAATAAGCAACCTCTGCAAGCTGGTTAGTCAGAGTATTTGTATTTTTGTATCATTTAGGAAAATCCTGTTATGGCTTTAGCTACAGAAACATCCCTGGTGTGCAAGATAGAGGCAGTTCATAAAACACGCAGCATTTTCAGCCAGAAAATAGGGCAACCTATTGCTTTCTGTAGATGGCTGTTACACCCCAGTTACCATCAATAGAACATAATCTCATTGCAGCAGGCGATACTCGCTATCAACGAAACACCAGTTTTCTAGGTATGTGTGAGTGTTCTTACCTAAAAGACAAAAAGATTCTGTTTCCGCAAAGACCAATGTCTTCAGAACATAGCTAAAAAACAAGGTAGTAAAACAAAGAGGTACAGTAGTTAAACACAGGTACACAGGGAATTCTACCACCCTTTTTCTTTGCTCTTCAAACTCTCTCTCTCTTTCTTACATAAGCTGTCAATTCTCCAAATGCCACTACAAAATGACCTGAGTCAGTGTCAGCTGTACAATTGATACCCCCATCATTAGATGCCAAATTAGATGATGATTTCCAAAATGCCTTCTCACTACTAAAGTAGAGAGAAATCTGTGTGCATTTGACACTTGATCAGGATAATTCCCCAAAAGAATGGGCTAGATGCCAAGTTGCACAGGCCTGTTTGCATCTAGGACTGGGGAGGCCACACACCCAATTTAGCCAATCTTTAGCCATGCAAAATAAAATAAATTTTGCTGTGCTGATATCACAATGATTAAAATATAATAAGCTAATGAGATTACAATAGCTGATTGTGAACGAGACCAATTGTGCTAATTGGAAGCTCCTGAATGGCAATTTTAGCTGCTGCTGAGTTTTGAAATATAATCAGTTTTACTAATTTTATCTGATTTCTTAATGAAGCTTGCCCTGAGCAATTGTTCTATGTGTTCTTTAGCAAACAGTGTGTGTCATAACTGCTGACATTAATCTTGATTACTTTAGTTAAAATAAATAGTTATACTTGGGTGGTTTTCAGGAAATACATCATAGTAAATGCAATGCTGGAAAGCAAAGGACTCTTGTTTTTTTTCCTTTGTTTGGCTATATTTTATTTGCTTCATTCCATCCATGAATATTCTCTCTGGTGTTACCAGATCTTTCCCAGAGTCTTCTTGTGTGAATCAAGCACAGCTACTATTTGTTGTTTTGTTATATTCTTCCATCAATAAATGGAGTAAATTCTTCCATCAATTTATAGGAATAAAGATAAGATTTTCACTGAGGAAAAGGTAACTGACATCAAATGTATCCCATGCAGCAGACTAGGAGACAGAAAGAAACGAAGAGTTGTTAAAATGCTTAGGGAGAGTTCCCATCCACAGATCTTTCTGTTGGCAACACACAGATTATGCCATCAAAACTATCCACCAACATTAATGGCTGAGGCTGCAAGAGAGCAAGCACTCAAGTTATTTGTTTTCACAGAGGATTAATATACATTGGATGGCTCCTTCTAGCTTTTTGAGTGTATTGGAAGACTGCCACGCCATACAGCCAGTTATAAAAGACTGAAAATGCTAAGAGAAAATAAAGTTTGGGGAAACCAAAAATGCCATTTGAGCAAGTTAAAAAAAAAACAAAAAACAGCTTTCATGGTGTTGATTTTTTTACGCACAATCTTTCAACATCTGCAATTAGGATTGTATATTTAGATTATTTAGTGCTTGTGAGCAAAGATTAAATTGATTTTTACAGGAACAAGTGAGGGAATGGATAAAAGCTTTTGGAATCCTGTGGAACATCTAAAACAAGATGATACATATTAAAACATCACGAAACAGAGATTTTTTTTTTAATTAAGTGATTACACAAGCAAAGGTATTATACCATTCCCCCAAACACATGAACAATTAAAAACCTTTTTATTGACTTGCAACACTGCATACAGGTAGACTTGCAAACATCTGTGTACTGCTCAATGCTATTTATATAATTACCACCAAGACTGAGATCAAGAGCTAGAACATTTCTCATACTCCAGATTCACTCGATAATTATTTTATCTTTGTTGGTGTTTCTTTTACCTACAGTTATACAATACATTAATAAATATCTCCATTTCTTTTGTGGTTCTTGGCTCAGTTTAATATTGAGGCTATGCTAGGCTTGTACCTTAGAGGTTTCCAAGCTCTTCTTTTTCCACTCTCTGGAACGTTGTACATAAGTTATGGATTATCGATTTCTTGAAATTCTGATAAATACAAACAGTATTTAAGAAACCACCTGGGCCCATCTATCTTGTTGCTCTAATTTCAATGATCGTTTATAGTATTTACCTATCTTACTAGAAAATTGTCAGTTTTACCTAAGTTTCAAATGACAGGTATGTATTTATGATTCAAAGAATTCTCATACCTATTTCCTTCTTTATAAAGCTTTCCATTTTGATATAATTTCAAACTTGCAGAAAACTTGCAAGAATCAGAAAAGGAACTCTCATGTACTCTTCACCATTCACTATTACCATTGATGAGTTATTTACACTTTGCCTTACCACTTGCTTTACTGTTCTCTCTCACGCTGTCTCTCTGAATAAAAACATAGATAGGTAGATAGATAGATAAACATCTTTCTCAACCATTTGAAAGCAAGTTAAAGATATTATGTCCCTTTACCCCTAAATACTTCAGTCTGTATATGCTAAGAACAAAGAATATTATCTGACATAACCATGGTATAGTTATCAATATCAGGAAACTTAACAATGACACAATGCTATTATCTAATATACAGTTCATATTTAAGTTTTATCAGTCATCCCAGTAATGTCCTTTATAGCTACCTTTTTTTAACTAATTCAAGATCAAGACCAAGATTATACATTTAGTTTAGCAATATCTCTTTAATCAACTTAATCTGAAGTACTTCCTTTGTCTTTTTTTTTTTATTTTGTAGAATGCTACTCAGTTTATGTTTGTCTGATGTTTTCTGATAATTGAATTCAAATTATTCATTTTTAGTAGAAATATATCATTTCTACTTTTCATTTCATTTTATTAAAAGTGCATGCTGTTAGTTAATCCAAATATTAGTGGTATAATATTTGGAGACTGAATTAATGTGGGATCCATTGAGGTTTCTATATCGGAAAGTTAATATTTCTTCTGTTATTAATAAGTAAGTTACTGAGACATACTATGAGCCTATGTAAACATCTTGTTCCTGAACAAATTTGCACACTGAGTTTTATTTTTTACTGATGATTTTCTAACCACATATGTTTGTACATGTATGTCAGTATTCTACTTGAGGAAAGAGATATTTTCCTTTTCTCTATTGATGTATTTATTGATTAACATTCATATCCATTTTTATATAATGAATTGTAATCCTCTTTTCTGATAATTATTTTGATGTTCAAATTATCTTAGTTTTGACTGGGACAGCTGAGGCTTGCCATCCTCTGAAATTGTCCGCCAAAATTCATGTGCTGAAACTTAATCCCAGATGCAACAATGTTGCAAGGTGGGGACTTTGAGGAAATGTTTAGACCAGTGGTCCCAAAACTTTCTGGCATCAGAGGCCAGTTTGACTGGTTTTGTGGAAGACAATTTTTCTACAGATGGCCAAGAAGAAAGTGGCAGGGGAAGTGGGGGATGGTCTCAAGATGAAACTGTCCCACCTCAGATCACCATGCATTAGATTCTCATAAAGAGCACATAGGGTTCACACTCCTGTGAGAATCTAATGCTGCCCCTGATCTTACAGGAGGCAGAGCTCAGGCAGCAATGCTCACTCGCCCACCACTCACCTCCTGCTGTGTGGCCCAGTTCCTAACAGGCCACAGACTGGGACTGGTTTGTAGCCCACGGGTTGGGGACCCCTGGTTTAGGCCATAAGGACTGCACACATATGAACTGGTTAATGCTATTGTAAAAGGGCTTGATGGAGGACTTTAGGTCCCTTTTCCCTTTCCAGCCAGTCTACCATGTGAGAACACAGCTTTCCTCCTCTCTGGAGGGCACCATCTTGGACTAACTGGTCTCATCATCACACAAGCACACCTGCTGGTGTCTCAACCTTGGACTTCCCAGTTCCAGAACTATGAGAAGTAAGTTTATTTATAAATGACTCAACCTGTGGTATTGTGTTATAGTGACACAAATGGACTAAGACAGGGCTCTTTCAAGTTGGCAATTTTCTTTTTTGAATATGCTTTAACGTGGTTTTTTAGTACTGTCTTACTTTCTGGGGCAACAGTAACTTACAGCTTTCTCTTACATTCATTCTTCACAACATCCCCCCTTTAAAAACAAATGAACACATTTGGAGCATTATTCATGTGCAGTTGTTGTTACCAATGAGGAGAGGAATGATTATGTACTGATTTTTGTAATAGGAAAGGTGTTAATCTCTGAATTATATCTCCTTTTGTGAACCGAAATTTTAGCCTCAGAAACTATAATTTCTAAATGACCATAATCCCCAAAAGCACAGGAACCATGTCTGTTATATTCATCCACACAAACTTCTGACTAGCGCAACAAAGAAATATGTATTTAATGAATGAATGGGAAGCAATAGAAGAAGAAAAAGTGAGAAAGAGCTGACCCAATTATTGCCCCTAATTGTTCCTCTATTATTAGTAAAGGCCTTGTGACTCATTGTCAAGAATTTGTTCCTTTACTTCAGTGATCCTATTTATTAATATATTTTCTCTCTTGGATCTTGTGTTTCGAAAGGTTTGTCCAGCAAAGTAACTGCATTGTGCAAAAATCTTAAGATGTTCATCACAAGCCTATGGCTACAAATGGATTCTCTCACAATGTCAGTCATCCAAATGTCAATACCATGGCTTACCAAAAGAATTAAGAATCTGTCAGAATTTCTTTTTAAAATAATATTAGAAAGAGACAACAGGAGAATAGGCACCATGGATACTGCATGCACAGTAGCTTCTAAATGCATGTAGTTTTCCTCCTTTGGTTTAGGGATTTATAAAGATAATTTGAAGCGTGAAACGGTAGAGGTAAGTTTGTGATTCTTAAACTGTGTTATCTCATTTGACACTTGATCGATGTATACTTTTGCCTTGCTTACAATTGGTCTTTCCTCAGCTTGTGTTGCTAAAATTTCCTTGTTCGTGGAGGCCCTTAGAATTTACTAGGGAGTTAAAAAGAAAAATCAAGGAGTATAGAAAAGTAATTCTGCATGCTTTCTGAAATACTCCATTTTTTCTTTCTTCACCTTCTTTCATCCATAGGTATACATTAGGTACACCATGCAGTCCCTACCACCCCACTCCGCTGCCCCCTAGTGTTCCCTGGGCAGAACGTGAATGAGTTAAGAGCAGCCAGCCAGTCCTTTCCCACTTTACGTATTTATTTGCATGTTTTCAGATCACTGAGTCTATATTTTGGTTGCTCCAAAAGTACAGCTACATAGTGAAATGATCTGAATTATGTTCTCCTCTAAAGCATGTATCGCATTATAAAATATAATATTGAAGGTGAAGTTATTTTTTTCCCACAGAATGCCAGAATGAGTTTAATGGGAATTCACAAATTTCCTTAGCATTTCTCAAGTAGAAATAATACAAAATTGTAGCTGTGATTTCAGATGGTAACAGAACAGTGTTAGTAGCTCCTTGCAATGGGAGAGTGTCATGCTTCCTGTGCCAGTATGCATTTTAAAATTCAACTATCTGTTTAGAAGGGGTTACAATTATGGAAAAGGTTGTTTTTCTGTTCTTCGCCAGAAAAATACAATGAAAACATACCAAAGCCATGACTGATTATTAATTTAAGTAAAATTATAACCCAAGGATGATGCATTGTTCAATTGCATTTTAGAAAATCTCTTCACATATCTATTATTATTATGATAATTATACCTGAGTATGAACTATTCTTATTTATACCACAAAATGTTTCTCATTTGAGAACTGCAATAAAATAAGATAAATTGTTTTTCTGCATTTAGATATATAAAGCTTGTATTACTGATTGATCACAATAAGGAGGTTACCGAATCTACTTGCTGATGTTCTTCATGTTTTATTGAAAGTAATTTCTTTATGAATTTAATCTCCTGGGACATGCTGTCCTTGTGTTTGTTTGTGCATATATATACATTCATCACATGTAGAGAATATATAGACTTCTTTGTATTTATATATTAATGCATATGTATACAGAGACCAAAATATTTTTTCAATGGGAGTAATAAGGTACTGTCAATTGGATACTAACAACATATTTAGGGGAAAAAAAGCCTAAACATGGTTCAAGGATGAGTTGAGTTGGTATGTCACAGTAAGCTAAAAAAAAACGAGTTTGCTCTTGCATGACTGCTGTAGTCAGTGTCAGCCATAGAGACAGAGATAAGGAAACGCTCTGAGAGAACACCTCACACAGGGGACCTTAGTTTCTCTCCTGTGTTAAGGGAAGCTAACCTCTTATAAATTTACATATAGACTCATCAGACGTTGCAAATGATTTGACTGAGCAGTTAGTAACCTGGAAGTATCAATATTAGACAATTTAGGATAAGGAGGTCTGGGTTAGAGGGATGTGGCTAAACTTACAGGTATAGGCACAGGGGCAAAATGTGATGACTTTTATATTGCATGTTCATATTCACCAGTGGACAGTCACCATGCAAAAAACAGTGAACCAGTAGCAGGCAGAATGGCTCAGCCAGTGGATATTAGTCATCCCCTGTCGTTGGCTAACCCAGTGCTGATCCTTTGGGTGCACGCACAGAGTAACCATGATGGCAGAAGTGGAAGCTATGCATAAATGCAACAGCGTTATCCCCCATTCATCAAAACTGACCTTGTTATTGCTGCTTCTTCATGTCCAGGCTTCCTACTGAACCCCCAATATGATGCCACACCTCCAAAAGATTAATTAGCCACGTGTTTGTGAGTTGATTAACTTGACCCTTTCTACCCTAAAAGGAGCAGAAATTTATCTTGACTGAATTGACACATATTCCAGATATGAGTTTGCTTCTTGCCTGCAGAGATTCTACCAGCCCCACTGTCTTAGGCCTTACAGACATGTATCCTGTATAACTTGACACTAGACCAAAGGACACACTTCAGCAAAGCAGATGTAGCAGTGGACATGAAATCATGGGATCTACTTTTTCCGTCATGTGACACCCCTCTGGGAAGCTGCCAGGATAATAGAAGAGATGGAATGGCTTTTAGAGTAACCCTGAGGCAGAACTTAGGAATATCACCCAGAAAGGATGATATGTTATCCTTCAGGTGCAGTATGCTTCCCAAATCAACAACACAATATGATATTATGTCCCAATTTATTAAATACAAAGTCTGAAAATCAAGTAAAGAAGTAGGAGTGGCTTTGCTTACCTTCACTTGCCATGTAAGGTGGCATATGGGTCAAAATCAAGTAAGAAAGTAGGGGTGGCTTTGCTACCCACTTACCCATTGACCAACTTAGGCACAGCCTTGGACTCTGCAAGGTTAAAGGTCTTGGTTCCCAGAGAGGAAATACTTTTACTAGGGGAAATAGCAAGAGTTCCATAAACTTTAAACTATGATTCTCACCCATTCATTTCAAGCAAGACATCAGCAGGGAAGGAAAAGTCTCCATCCCAGCAGGAGTGATTGACTCTTATCATCAGAAACAAGATTTGCAAGAAGTAGGTTCACGACGGTGGCAAGGAAGAATATGTTGCCTCTCTTCCCCATAATCCACTGGCTTGACTCTTGATACTCCCTTGTTCAATTTTGACAGAAAGTCGGCACATTCAGCAAACTCAGCCTAAAAGCATGATGGTGACCATCGGCTGTGATCCCAACTGCCCCCCCCATCCCCCACTGCTGCCAACAAGGATGAGGGTCTGAATAACCCTAGTTTGCAAGTTAGTACATCAGTACTGGTGCTCTCTAGATGTGGGAGGAATCTAAAACAAGTACTAGAGTTGGGAAACGATTAGGATCAATTGTAACCTGCAGACCAGATGCAGTACTCTACCTATGTGAATTTCCTCAGGAAAAGGACCAACTAGAATTCTGGAAGAGCTATTGCCACATGAAGGATCTTATCATGTGAAGCAAGTGATAGTCTGCATAGGAAGCTTAATTAACAGAAAGCCCCTTTTCTCTGCCATTCTATATTCTGAATAGGCATGTGATGGGCTGGATGGTGGCCTCCTAAAAGATATGTCTATGTCCTGTCCTCCAGAACTGTGAATATTACTGTCATGGTCAATTTTATTTGTCAGCTTGGAAGGTGTTTTCCGATGAGATTTACATTTAAATCAATGGACTTAGTGTAAAGCAGGGTGCCCTCTGTAATACGTGTGGGCTTAATCCAAATAGATGAAGGTGTGAATAGAACAAAAGACTCATCTCTCCCAAGCAAGAGAGAATGCTCCAGCAGCCTGCTTACAGGCTTTATCTGCAACATTGGCTGTCCCTGCTCCTATATTGGGCTGCCTTCAGACTGAAACTAGATTTTTGGCTCTTCTAGATCACCAGCCTGCTGGCTCGCCCTGCAGATTTTGAACTTGCCAGCTTCATTATCATATGGGTCAATTCCTTTTAACAAATATCTTTGTATATAATAAATCCCCTTCTATATATAACACATCCTATTTCTTCTTTTTCTCTGGAGAGCCTGACTAATACAACTACATCATGTGGTGAAAGAACGAATATCACCTTATATGACAAATGCTGTGATTAAGTCAAGAATTTTAAGCAGGGGAGTATAGCCTGGATTATCTGGGTGGGCTCTAAGTTCAATGGCGGGTGTCCTAACCAGAGTGAGACAGAGGGAGATTTGACAGGCAGAAGAGGAGGATGCAAGGTGACCACAGAGTGATACACCCACAAGTCAAGGAATGCTGACAGTCACCAGAAACTGGAAGAGGCAACAGAAGAACTGTGAGAGAAGAAATTTCTGTTGTGTCAAGCCCCCCTAAATTAAGGATTTGCAGAAATGTGCCTTATGTCAAAAATGTAATCACATTTATTTTTAGGCATCTTTAATTATGAAATCCAGCACCTCTCTAGCAGAGACTGCACATGTACCGGGTCACATTAGAGTGTACCTGGGATACACTCTAATAACAGTAGCCACATTGCTGCTGAATCCACCATGCCCCTATGAAACACATGTTCACCCGCCTAGACTTCTTCCTCCACTACCATGACACAATGAATCCTCTTTCAAGGCTTCCACTGTCTCTACTTGAAAGTGGACATTTCTCAAGGCTACCCAAGTCCCAAACGTTTAGGTCTCCAAAGTGTAATAAACTCATGGGAACTAGTTCTTTCTCTCATGTATCAAATGGATGTAATTGAAGCTACCCTGCCTAGAACCACTTGCCAAAAATATTCTAGTATGAGAACTTGACAAACTGAGACAACTTTATATTAACCTTAAGGTCGTTTTTACATTGTGGTCTCTGGACCAGTGGCATCAGCATTACGTGGCAACTTGTTAGAGATGCAAAGGATCGCGCACCACCCTGGAGCTGCTGGGTCAGAAACTCTGGGGTGGGGAGTCCAGCAAGTTGTGTTTCACCAAGCTCTCCAGGTAATTTTCCCATAATATTTTCTGATGATATTCTGGCTTAGATGGTTATTGAATAGTTCTCCTAACAAATCCACATTTGGATGACAACTTCTGCAGCTTCTTACAAAGCAAACAATAACAACAGAAAGTGCTTTTTCTTAGGTAGAGATAGCTGCAAGCAGAAACAGGGAGCAAGAAGCACCAGAGGTAAATGGTAAATAAGGAACTGCAATGTCCCTGTTTTAAATACTTGTTTTTAGTACAGGGAACTGACCTGTGTTACAGATTTGGCCAGAATTCATTTTCACATTCTATGTAGATACTGCGAAACACCTGAGTATCTGTTCCTATTGNTACATGTACTATACATTTGTGTAACATTATAGTATACCAATTTAGATTAGCATTATTATAATTTATTATGCCAATTGAAGAGTCTTCTCTAAATGTTTTAAAATTCAAAATCCAAGAAAAATAATTGTTTACCATAGTAAAAATTATAACAAATGTAGTCGTTTGGACTTAGATAGTTCTGCTTCAGATCTTAGTTCAATGACTCAACTAGCCTTCTAATCTCACCCAAGCTACTTACTAAGTCCCAGTCCCTGGAAATATTAAAATGGGGTTAATAATATCTACTCGTTAGGTTGCGTGATTCTGAAATAAAATCATGAATACAAATAATACAACATAATGTATGGTATATAATAAGCACGCAGTAAATATTATGTGTTATCTATTTTGTACATCAAAACAGCTTTTCTTTTTTACTTTTGGCAAGATTTTTATTTCCTCTTAAAGACTGTAATACCTCCTATTTTCTTCCTTGTTATTGCCAAATGCAGAGAATGTAAATATATGAGATAGCTGGGGAGACTTGGCAGTCTTTTCATATTTACTTGGTCTGTTAGATGCAAATCCAATTTGGGGATATCTCACTAAGAATATGATTTGTTATCTGAGTAAGTCTGTGCCAACAGATCAGACCTGCTTAAAGCACTTCTATTACAGCTGGATGTATTACCATTTATTTACTTAATTTACCTTTGCTTTGCTTCTCAGTTTTATCTCTTTGCTTGTTTGGCTTTGTGGTTGTGACTGTGGCTGTTTTTGTTTTTTTTTTCTCATTATATGTGTATCAATTTGGATCCTTTTGTGAAACTTGAATCTATATAACTCTATATAGTAAGCCCAAGAACTTACCGAGTGTCGAAGTTAGAATATGAACACGCTAGAAAAAGACAAATGAACAGATTAAAACATCAAAAATATAGTCTATCATTAAGATACACAGAAAGAATAGCAAAGAAGACAATGAATATACATGTTAAAATACTTCAAAACAGACTGAATAGTTGCTCTTCATTAATGACACAGTAAGGGGAAATGGATTTGTAGCATAACATAGAAGCAGTAGACTTCATTCCCTGGTAAGCTGACTTACTGAAATATTTTAGTGAATCAAATTAATTGAAAAAAAATTTGTGCAGAAAGTAGAAGAGTTAAGATTTGAATTCAGTTCAACTTCACGGTAAAGTCCCTGACTACATCCAGGGACATCATAGGATAACATTTTATGAGAGCTGAGATACCTTTGGAACTCGGAAATCTTTGAAAAATAAAGTAAGTTCATTTTTTTGACATCTTACCTTTATGTAAAAAATGAATGTAGAGAATTTGGCTTATATTAATTACAATTACAGATGTAAGTCATAAGACATGCAAATTTTATTTAAACCATCCTACTAGTGCCAAAACAGTCCAGATTGAACACATCGTTGCCAAGATCTAAGGCAGTTCATCTACACTCCTTTCTGAAGAAAGGGAGATCACTCACTATTTCCCACTCAAGAACCTTAAATCACTCCCTATCAACTGTAGAATGAACCACGAAGTCCAAGTACATTGATTTGGTAATCTAGTCCTTTCACAACCTTGCCCTCATCCATTCCTTCAATAAATACTCCCTGAATTCCTACTATGTGTCAGACGCTAGTGTGATTAGGGAAACAGCAGCGATTTTTTAAAAAGGCAAAAATCCATGCCTTCCAGGAAATTACTTCCTAATCACCCTCCTTCCTCCAGAGATTGCCAGCTCCAAGAGTATCATATGAAATTTAATGATTCTTTGTGTTTATCTACAGCTTCTAATATGGTTCTCCACACAGAGTGGACCTTCAGTAGTTTATTTTTTTATAAATGAATTACATCAATTTTATAAAAGTATAGAATCTTGAAGCTAGAAAGAGTCTCAGATCCTTGTCCTACATGTCATTGTAGAAAGGCTCCATTATAAAATACCTTTGGGAAATACGGCATAAGATTTCTCTTTTATTGGAGATTCGTAATGCACGTTAACATATCAAAGAGTCAGGATTTCTACTGTCAAGAAATTATCAGAATTTCATAAATTCATTGTATCCCAGAACTATTTTAAGGGATAATGCCTATTAATATCCTTAAATTCCTTGGCACATATTTTATTAAATATTGATATAAAAGTGTTTTTTATTTAATTCTAAGACAAATATTTCCCATTAATAAGTCAATGGAATTTTAAATGTTAACACCTTGTCAAACTCCTTGGTAAATCTGAAATTTTTATATGAATGGTAATATGTTATTTAATAACTTTATAAATGAGAGACAGACTAGATATCATTCCTTTTCTGCTTATATTACGAATAGTCTACTTAAGACCATGCAAGGAGGTAGTCATGGGATCTCAACTTACTCATTGGTTCTTTGCTTGGACGGTTTGGTCGACTTCTGGACTATTCTCCTTTATATGGGAAGAACTCAGTCGTCTCTTTATGGAACCGTGTTATGTGGGATTTCATCACCTCTGCAATGTAACCTTTAACTTATGATGGATCAAGTGCTTGTAAAGCGAAGCAGATTTAACATGTCTCAGATTACAAATGCAGAACTATAAATGTAAAACAGCCAAGTATGTAGGAACTTTATGTCATAATTAGGAATGGGGAGCAAAGTCTTTATAAACCTATTCTCAATTATCTACAATTCCTTCAAAGCAGCTATCTGGATCCAGGCTTGATAAAGCATTTTTCTAGCCAAATGATTGTCGATATACACCTGCACTGTTAAAAGATGGCATTCCTAAATGGCCCATTTTCTTCTCCCTCTCCATTTGGTACACCAGATGTTTGGGTTTTTTATTTGTTGAAGAGTGCATCGAGTTCCCATATGTCCTTTTAGAAAAAATCATAGCTTTTAAAAATAAAGCTCTCTTCCTAAATGGCAGTGGGCCACAGATAAAGACCAACATGTGTTGTAACTCAGAATGTCTGTTGCTGTGGTTACATTTTTATGACGTCGTTGTAAAATACTTAATAGATATTGTTCTTAATTTTTCTTTTAACTTTAAGGGACAGGTGGGTTACTTCTATTCTCGTAATTTTGTAAAAAAAAAAAAAAAAAACAAAAATGGAAAAACTTGACTTTGGTCAATCAACCGGTCAAAGCAAGAAAGCCGAGATTCGAACACCAAAATCTCTTATAGTTTTCTACACTCTGACTCTGCTTTAAGTGGAGTCTCAACTTGCTATACAAGTTTCAACTCACCATACTTCCCATTTCCTATCCTCATCCATCTATTGCATCTGTATGTACAATTATGTTATGTATGCTTACTTCACTCAATGAACTTACCTCCTTTTTGTCAACTGAAGAACTCCTTGTATCAGATACTTTTTGTTCCTGTTTCAACAGGTCCCCTCTTCAAAAATTGCAGTTCCTTCCTCCAGGAGTAACATGGGTCTTTAGGAAATGAAGTTTATTTCATTGCCAGATAGTTCCCTCTTCAGGAAAAAAAAGAGAAAAAAAAAAACAAATGAATAACTATTTCTAATTATGAAAAGCCTGGATAAGAAACATTTACTTATAATTCAAGGAATAAAACCTGCACATACCGACAGACAATTTATGATCTCTAGTATCTAACTATTACGAGTTCATGTGTGGCCATGCTAAACACCAAAGCTGAAGTTAACTATTAATAGTTTTGTCATCATGGAACTGCTGCTCCTATTACATGTAAGCACTTCAACTCCCAACTTTTTGGTTACTCTGACTCCAAGACTTCAAATGCTACCCATAGAAAAACAGCCTGGTGAGGGCCGGGTGCAGTGGCTCACACCTGTAATCCCAGCACTTTGGGAGGCCGAGGTAGGTGGATCACTAAGTCAAGATATGGAGACCGTCCTGGTCAACATCATGACCAGGTGAAACCCCGTCTCTACTAAAAATACAAAAAATTAGCTGGGCATGGTGGCGTGCGCCTGTAGTCCCAGCTACTCCGGAGGCTGAGGCAGGAGAATTGCTTGAACCCGGGAGGCGGACGTGCGGTGAGCTGAGATCGCGCCATTGCACTCCAGCCTGGGTAGCAAGAGCGAAACTCCGTCTCAAAAAAAAAAAAAAAGAAAAGAAAAGAAAAGAAAAGAAAAATAGCCTGGTGACACCATCTTGAAGCGAAACCACCACGATGACCAATGTTTGACTCCTGCATACCAAGAAGTTCCCACAGCATTGATCACTCCTTCTAAGGAAGCTTATCCAATCCCTGGTAGTCATTAGCTTTACAAGAACATTTGAGGCATGACCAACTGCACACATTTTACCAAAATATCTTGCTATCTTAAGGATATTTTCTGGAGGGTGCGTGTGGCGATCCACCGTCTCATGGCTACCGTGTGACATCAATTCTGTTCATAAGTTCCTATTAAATGTCTCTTTCTGAAAAACTGGATTTGCCAGCCTCTTTCTTTGGCCTCTCAGCTCCCTCGGCCTTTGGGCTAGGTTTTCATATACTTGCTCTCACTGCAGAACGCTACTGCCATTGGTACCATGTAAACGTCAATCTAAGAAGAAGAACATATCTCTTCTTCATCTAAACTTCCATGATATTTCATCTTTATCTCACCTAGAGCTTTTATCTAAAATTAGAACTATTAACTCATAGCTCTCCTCTTATGCAGTTATGCAATTTCCTAGAAACAGTTCAAATAGCAAAACGCATCTTTTGACTGGTCTCAAAATAACTAACATTGTGCTTTGCTTATAGTTATAGTTTAATAGTTGTTAGAAAATGAGGGTGTCCACGTTTAACATCTTCCATGTTCTAAAATTAATATTTTGATGTACCAGCTAATGCAATTGGACAATGGAAAGAAAAATGGGAAAGTAGAGGCAAAATTATTATTATTATTGTTATTATTATTCAGATAATTTTATCAACTTAAAACACACAGGTGAGGCACCTGAAAAACTTTAAAAAATAAATAAACAGAAAATCTAACAAGGTTAATAAAAAGTTTATTTGTAAACTCAATAGTCTTCCTATAAGAAACCAACAGTTAGAAGTAAAAAGATTCCATTTATAATGGTCACAATAATATAAAGTACCTTGACATAAATTTAAGAAAATATGTAACTTTTATATGAATAAACTGTAATTTTACTGAAAAGTTCAAATTTCTAAAATTTGAAGAAATAAAACAACTATCTCATTTTAGGAAGTAAGGCTAGATTATGACACACATGATTCTCCCTAAATCTACATTTGTAATTAAAAAGTTATTAGAAATAAAAACATGATTATTTTGATGGTACTTTAGCTGTATATATATTTTTTTTCTTTGAGTCAGGATCTCACTCTGTCTTCCAGACTGAAGTGCAGTGGTGCGATCTCGGTTCGCCACAACCTATGCCTCCTGGATTCAAGCAATTCTCCTGCCTCAGCTTCCTAAGTAGCTGGGATTACAGGCGGGTGCCACTACTGCCCAGCTAATTTTTATATTTTTAGTAGAGACGGGTTTCACCATGGTGGCCAGTCTGGTCTTGAACTCCTGACTTCAAATGATCCATCCGCATCGGCCTCCCAAAGTGCTGTGATTACAGGTGTGAGCCAACTTGCCTGGCCTACTTTAGCTAACTCTAAGGTAAGTATTTAAAAAAAGTGAACATAGAAAATTTTGGGGGACATTCTTAGAGTAAAATCTATAATGATGGTCATTGTCAATCTGGTAGAAGAAAATGTATATTTCTTAATGATTTTAATATTTTAATCTTGGAGTGGTTGGGTGAGGACCTCCTAGAAAGAGATCATACCGCTGTTATTTAACTCCCGGGAATAGGAAAGGACTCTTAACCATTTAGAAAGTTTTCTCCTTTCTTTTCTCCCTTATTTGAAATATAACAGATTGTCTTCAAAAGCATATTCACTGTCTTTGACAGTGTGCATTGCAGAATGGAGTGAGCTCATTCTTCTGCTGTTGGAGATACACAGATTTAGGAGGTGACACAAAGGTATGTAGTGTAAGGTTGCCTAGCTTAGTGGTGATAACAATTCATATTGTCCTAGCCTCCATAATTCACTAAGCATTTTCATTAAAACAAACAACCATTTTTATTAATAAAGGATATATGAAATAATTGTCTCTTCTGGTACTTGAATGAACAAATGTTTATTCTCTAACTTTCACATTCTTCTCTACTCTCCAGTTTTCTTGTATCAGTATGAGTGTGCATGGCGTGTGTGTGCATTATAATTTTATGGAATCATATTCATGCTGCTAATTCACTGATTTTTGTCATCATAAATCCTACCACGTACTCTAAAATTTAAAAGAAAGATAAATTCTTTCCCAGCCTTTGAAGTTTTTACTGTGACATTGTTCAACTATAATTATGTCATGTTACAGTATACCATATCGTCTTGTGCTATATGATATCAATCTGGGACTTGGCTGATTAGTTGAATTATTTCCCTTGTTCAATTAGTTTAAAATTTTCTAATCCAAGATTAGTTAATTAATCTTTGCAGACTTTCATTCTAATCACAACTCTGCTGTAGGAATCAAGATATCACACAATCATAAGCAGACCTATAGAACATGCACAATGTGAAATGCATACAGTTAAATCCTCACCTGTAAACTGATTTTTAACAGGCCCAAGTTTTTCAAGGTTGTTTATGAATTTTGACACTCTCAATTAATATAATCAATAACATTTCCAATTATTAAACTTATTTTGTTAATTTTGTTCCTGAGTTCATTTTTTAAAACTTCTTTGTTTACTAATTTTATAATTACCACTGGCTTTTAAAAGAATTGCAGTTCATGATGACTAGAAAAGCTACACTATAAACCAGCTGAAAAAAAGAACAAGAACTTTGGATTTATTTAAGTAATTCAAACGATGTCATGCATTACTTTGCTTCCATGTTAAGTCATCTTTTCACCATAAGAAAATCTGTTCACCATACTTTATACATTTCTAAGGACAGGTTTAAGCTTTGTGAACAATTAGTATGTGGTGTTTCTAATTACCTTGAAGTGCATTTAGCTATTCATCAAAATGTGTTCTTAAATGTTATTTTTTGCTCATATTTTACTTTCATTCGGTTTACAGTGTCTCAATAAAAATTTCCCGGAACTAGGCTGAGCACAGACTAGAAACACTTTTCTCCTACTGTTTCATTATTTATAAAGTTTGCCATTAATTGCATTACTTGTGACTGCTTTCTATGTCCCAGTGTAAAAGTACATGTATGTACCATTTCACACCATGTGCAGAGTGGGCATCTCACTAATTGCCCTCCCTCAAGTTCTGATTCAACACATAGGACTTTTCTTTATTTACTTCTCATATTTTAGTACCTCCTATGAGTAAGCACTGTGTACATTACATATTTTATTATTACAATTCTCCCAACAATACTAAGACTTTGTGAACATTTATCCCATTTTACTGATGAAGAAACTGAGGCCTAGAGAAGTGCACCTGTTTCCCCAAGGTCAGTTAGATGATACATGGTAGGAGCCAGAATCTGAACCCAAGTCTATCTCATGTTAAAATCCACATTTGTCCTTTCCAGTTCACTAATTGCAAGAACTACAATTCCAATAAATGGCATTTCCACATGCATGGTATGTGAGGAGTTATCTAGCTTTCAGGATGAAATAATATTGAGACTTTTTGCAGACACACACCTCTCATAAGTACAAAACAAATCTACCCTGACCCTTCTAACTATTGCAAGAGAAGACTTAAAATGGTGGCTCAATAATAACAAAACCTTTGTCTCCATGTAACTGCAGTCAGATGAGCCATTCTCTGATCTCCTCCATCCATTTAAGATTCTAGGATCTACTCTGAACGGAGGGGATGAAGTTTCTTCAAGGTTACTGTCATTTGGAATTCTAGGTTGTACCATGCTGCACGCTTGTGCAACTTCTGAGCCACCTTGTTGCCATCACCTCTGGCATACTGTATATTAATAGAATATTGATATAGCAAAAATACTGTTGTGGGATTCATCATTTGGTAAATCCTCCACCGTCTGCAGTTTTACAGAGCCATTTAATTAGCAATTTTACGACCTCCTCTCCTCTCATTAAATTAATTAATAATTAAGTTCAAATATAGGCATCTTTAATGTCATAATTATATTTCAGTTTTATGGTCACTGGAGTTTAGCTCATTAGGGTAGGCACTCATAAACCATACCCCTGCTTAGTGGCTTGAAGCATGTCTATGTCACTGGGCTGATTGGAGTTGGTATTTTAATTTCTATTTCTTTGGTAACAACTGCCATTTTGTAGACAGAAATTTCAGTCTTTGTCCTCTGTAAGCGTAAAATAACAATCATGGTAACAATATCAACAAATGCAATACAAAACATGTATCATGTGATTCTCAGAGTCTCATTGACTTTAATGATGTCTCCCTGGAATATTTTTGTAACATTAGCCTTCACTACACTTTCTGATTGGATTAAATTCTCCCACCTTTACATTTGGCATTAAGCACAAAGTAACCATGTCAAAGACTGGTGAATGATGTAGTCTCATTGACTTTATGATTTACTGAGTCAGTAATGGCATTTCACACAATATGGTAAGCTGTACATTACTTCAGATGGAGTGGATTTATTTCAGTCATTATCACTGATTAAACCAGCTTAGTTGAAGAGGCAAAACAAAACTTGCCTTTGAAATTGTTCTTATTTAATTTTGTTCGCCTTCACATAACCCAGGACAGTGCTAATTATTCCTTGATGGAGCTCATATTTCTAATGTAATTCATATGTAAATTCTAATTTAATTCATATGGGAATGTTTGTGTTACTTGTCTCCTCTCAGACAAGAACACAAACACAGAATTAAAGCTGTTTGGAAATAAAAACTTTATGTTGCCTTTTTTGACCTGGCTTTGATTTGCTTTGCTTTGTTGTTCCTGTAACAGAGCTTAATCACTTTTGAAAGTTAAGATTCTAAACTCCATATTAGGGAATGAAAACTATCTTTACACCTTTAAACAATTTGCAGATATTTTGAAGGTGCAAATTGCATTTTCACATGCTAGCAAAAGTTGTATAATTTAAGCCTTTACTCAGGTTTTCTCTGGAAGAAGATATTGTTCAGAATCTTGAGAACTCTAAGATTACAGTCTTCATAAACTATATTAAGGGAAAATATACTATTTTTTCTGCTATATTGCTGACAACAGGCTGTCATGAAGATGAAGTAAGATGGAACAGATCTCAAATTAAAGATGGTTTTTTAAAAACAGTTGCAGGTTGTTATGAGCGAACACAGTACTGTAACTGACATCTTTAAAGATTCATGATCTAAGCCATGTTATGTTTTTTTAAAATGCAGCGGGCTAAACCAGTTATATATGCCAAAGAATATTACACTGATACAAGGTCAAGAGCAGGTGGAAAAACTGTAGGGTGTTCTACCTAAAATCCACAGTAAACCACTAGTGAAGGGTAGGCAAAGAGAAGACGCACAGGTAACGGGCACTTCTTAAGAAAGTGAGAAACTAAAAGTAGCAAAGGATTGGGAATGGTGGTGTGGTTGCAGAGCTGGTGAGAAGTTCACAGTCACTTTGCCTGTCCTCTAGCACTGCTCCAAGACCAGAGAAATTCACAGAGGACCTCTGCACTTTGCCAATCTGGCTTTTGTTCTGCTAGATGTGTGTGCGTGCATGTGTGTGTGTGTGTGTACACTCACGTTCACGTGCATGAACACGCATGTGTGTGCTTGTCTCACTCTCAGTGATACTGAATTATGTGCTCATGCCTGAGAAATATTTCCATTTTGTATTTCACACCAAATTTTCAAACTTAAGGGTAATTCACCAATACAATCAAGGAAAAACAAGTAAATGTCTAAGATGAAGAACCCAAGATGAAAAAGGAAAGTTAAATCACAACTAGATCTGTTCTCAACCTTAATCGTGTCACCCTGGATCCCTTTTTAAAGTAAAAAAAAAAAAAGTTGATTTGTTTTTCCTTGTTATGTCTTATCACTTATCCATTAGACACTGCTTTGTAAAACATAAACTCAAGGAAGCTGTAATGGCTCAGCTAAGTATGAATTATAAACTGTAGAATGACCATAGGCAAATCTATAATGACTTGTTTGAGTTTTGGTAACTGATCAGATTTGCACTTTAGTCAGAAAGGACCTTTCCAGTCATACCATCCTCACATGGGCTGACTTTGTAATATCTATGACATAATTACACTGGCATTAAATATGCACACACACATACACACACATCATGCCAACATTAGAGTTGTCCGAAACTATTTTCAATAATTGATTTGCCGTTTAATTGAACAGCATGACTGACTAACATAGCTCATTACTTTACTCATTAGTTAATTATCGAAGAAAGTAGGACAAGTCAATAAAATGGAAGGCTGTAAATTCCAATACTAATTAGCACCATTTCCTTAGAGACATATTTAAGGGCAGATTGGCTACCTGAATGTCCTAGGACCTTGTATATGAAGGAGAAGGATAGATGGATCATAAATCTAGATTACTGGAAAGGAAGACAAGTAGACAGTAAGCAGACATATAGATGTACTTAGCTACTGCTCCCTCCGCTGTTTGAACTAAAACACATTTCTGGTAGGAAATAACCATAAAGAGAAAGAAAGATGGTTCATTTCGTATCCTTTGAAAACAACGTGGAAAACAAACTTGCATCACTTCTTCTTTTAAAATCTTGTTTCCCTCCATGGTTTCCCCATCCAGTTTATGGACATTATTATAGTAAATGGCATTTATATGTAGATTTTTATAAGTGGATTTCATCTTCAATATAATTCTATGAGAGGAAGAAGTGATTTTCCAAGCTAGCAAATGGTTCTTTTAACTTATAAAGAAAAGATAGCCATTTATGCTTATTCAATCCACATTAACCTCATATGACCAAGAGCTGCAGCTATGTATTCATCATTCAATCACACACACACACACACACACACACACACACACACACTCACTCTTAGATTTTTATCTAACTTTCTCATTACATAGAAGTGGATTCAACACCACCCCCACCCCCCACTTTGTGTCAGTATTAGTTATATGCCCTTGGAAAAATCATCCATCTATTGGAACTCAATATTTTCTTAGCTGTGTAGTGGGGACAATATTGCCTATATTTTATAGCTGTTGAGAAGCTAGAAAAAACAAATACTTGGTTTGTTCTTGATCAGTGTCTGCCACAGAGCCTAGCATAGTTCTTGCTCCTTTCTAGAAAAAATATCTAGCCATCGTATATGAGGCTATCAAACCGCTGAGAGTAATGGTGGCTCAGGCACAATAGAGTACTCTTTGCAAAGCATGGGATTCTGCCCATGTGTATTAGTCTGTTCTCACACTGCTATAAAGAAATATTGAGGTTGGGCAACTTATAAAGGAAAGAGATGTAACTCATTCACAGTTCCACAGGGCCAGGGAGGCCTCAGGAAACTTATAGTCATGGCAGAAAGGGAAGCAACACAACCTTCTTCACATGGGAGCAGGGAACAGACGGGCTGAACAAAAGGAGAAAAACCCCTTATAAAATCGTCAGATCTCATGAGAACTCACTCACTATCATGAGAACAGCATGGGGCTAACTGCCCCCGTGATCCATTTACTTCCTACTGGGTCCCTCCCAGGACACGTCAGGTTTATGGGAACTAAAATTTAATATGAGATTTGGGTGAGGGCACAGCCAGACCATATCACCATGGGAATTGTTTTTTAAATGATTGCAGCTTATAAGCCTGGTTATGCCTGCTTTGAAAGTGTAATGATGACGTGCTATGAACTGTGTCCAAAGTAAGCTCAATCAGTGAGGAAGGATTATCCTCTGCCTGGCCACTGTGGTGACATTCACATTTCAGTAAGAGATGGCCAATTAATCTTGCATCTACCTTAATCACTTTTGCTGTTAGTCTCCCAAAAGTTGCTCATTTTGGTGGGACCAGACCTAACAGGGTCCTCACTTTCACACTGATTTTATACTTACTTAATGCAGCTATAAAAAAGAAATGTCAGCATTTGTATAGTCTGCGAAATTCTCCTCAAGTATGAACAAATGCACATGCACAGAGTAGATGCAGCTATTTTTAACTTTTTAAAAAAATAAATAATTGACTTGGGTGGAGATACTCAAAGGTATATAGTTAGTTAAAGACTAAACTATGATTGAATTTTACCTTTCTCAATTTTCACCATTCTTTTTATAATTATATCTTATATTCATATTATATTATATAGAGAAGGACATCTAAGATTGTCAAGTCCAGCTTTCTTGGTTCAGAAGAGGAAATGCAACCTCTGAGAGGTGATGGAAGTATTGCAGACTTTAAGGCTAGATGTTTTCAGAGTTTGGTCTGGATCCTGGATTTCTTTATCGTATGTTCCAATGCCTCTTTCCCAGTCCACATCCTTTTCCTCTGGGGATTCACTTTAATTTCAATCTACCATTTTTTTCTTGTTTCCTGTACCCTGCTTCATCTCTTTAACAGCTCTGCAGAAGGCCTGGACTCAGTTTTTCAAGGCAGTGCTAGGCCTAAATGTGGGAAGGAGAAAAGTCTTGTCTCTTAGGTAAAGATCTGTAGGTTTTTAGATTGGAACTTGCCTCTGTGGATTTATAACAGCTTTCAGGGTGAATATTGGTGTTCATGAATCAGGCCTTCCAGTTTGTACAAGGATGTATAATGGGTGAGAAAAGTTGAAGGAAAGCTTATAAGATTTCCCTCTATTTGTAAACCTGTATATACATGCTCTTCTTTAACTACCCCGTGCTAGGTTTCTAGCCTTGTATCTCTCCCCTTTGTCCCTCTAGCTTCTTGCACTTTTAAAATGTCAATTTCTCACATTCACAAATGCTCCATGTGCTTTTGTTTCTCCAGTGTCTGCGTTCATTCCAGTCCCTCCTCCTAAAATGCACTTTCCTTCCGTCTCCGCTGGCCAAAACCCTATTCAACCGGACAAGCCAGGCCAGGCATATCACCTCAAAAAGGAAGTCCTTTAGGACTCTCTATGAAAAATCAGTGACTCAGTTCTTGACCTCATAAAGCATTCTGTTGATATTGAAGTCCACATTCCAGATGATTTCAGTTAGCCTACTTCCCTGCCAGATCTCATGATCCCCGTAGGCCTCTTATTCTTTAAGTAGGTAATCTAGCACAGAACCTGGTACAGAATTTGACAATTGACAACAAATATTACTGGAATGAATTATTGAATAAATGAATAAAAAATGAGTGAAATGGAGTTGAGTGGGTATTTTGAAAATTTTTGCTTTTTCTAAGCTATAGTAGTTATACTCCATATTAATGTAGCTATGGATTTTATCATTTTTAGAGACATTTTCTTGAAGATTACCTCTAAATATATTGAAATACAATTTTTAGTATCCACAACATATCTTGATTATAATTTTCTAAGATTTATTTTTAAAAACAAGTTAAAGAAACAAGTTTTTAAAGCCATTTGTAATAAACTTAAATTTAAATATAAAGGGAAATCACATTTTTCTTTGACGTATTATAGTTATGTTTAAGCATTATTCTCAAAACCACAGGGAATGATTTCTTTTCAAACATGTTTTATAAGTACAGTATTAAGCCAAGCTCTTCTAAGGATTATGCAGGGAGTTTTATCAGCGTTTTTGAGAATCAGGCCTCAGGTGCTAATAAATGAAGGCTGAGATTTAAAGGGGAAAGTGTGGTGGGACAGTTAAATGAAAAGCTCCTTTTAAAATGGTTTAAAAAAAAACAGAAAACAAAACTCTAATGATTTTAGTGAAAGTATTTAAAAATAATTACATACCCTTGTATGCATATTTAGAAATTATGTATGTTTCAGAAGAAAATGATTAAATGACCCATATCAAATAAAATCAACCTTGGAGAAGCTTAAGTGAACTACACCTTTACTTTTAAATGCTCTTTTTAATACATGAATGCAACCGCAAGGTACCTTAGTATTTGCAAAACAACCACTAAGTGAAGAAGCAAGATATTCCAAAATGTAAGTTCTTCGCTCATGTGAATTGGCACAGTACATGTGACAGAGGTATCTATATTCATTGGAAATCTCTTTATGTAGAAAAACTATGTAATGGTACATTACATAGGGAGCTGGAAACACAAAGGATTACTCTAATGAAATAAATGTTGACTGAAATATAAATCTAAAATTTAAGGCTTTTTATTAAAATTATTTTCAAAGCTACATAAAGCAACTGATTTAAAAGTGAAAACTATATTAACCAATTGATGTCATAAAACAATTATTTGCTATTTACTTACATTGAATTAACTAAATTTAAGTGTTTTGGCAGATAAGTTATGGATTTAATAGAACAAATACTTTACCCCAAATAAGAGAATTTTTAATAGAGTGACATTTAAAAGCATAAAGAAGATCCATTAGTTGAGGATGCAGATATTTGCTTTACCTGAATTTTTTTGTCTTTTAAGATGGAGTTTCACTCTTGTCTACCAGGCTGGAGTGCAATGGCGCGATCTCGGCTCACTACAACCTCCACCTCCAGTTTCAAGCGATTCTCTTGCCTCAGCCTCTGGAGTAGCTGGGATTACAGGTGCCTGCCACCATGCCTAGCTTATTTTTGTATTTCTAGTAGAGATGGGGTTTCATGATGTTGGTCAGGCTGGTCGCGAACTAGTGACCTTGTGATCCACCTGCCGTGGTCTCCCAAAGTGCTGGGATTACAGACGTGAGTCACTGTGCCTGGCCCTGAAAGTATTTCTATAGTAGAAAACCTGGAAATTCACAACAAAGATAAATGTGAGGTCTATGCAGAATTTTTGTAAATAATTGCCTAACATTTTCAAACAACTTGTGTTAATTGCTCAGCTTTCCTACATGTATAAATTTGACTTTACAAATTTTAAATTGACTCAAGAAAATAAAAAATTGTTATTTTCATAATGTGTTTTTTACCGCAAATTCTATAAAAATGTGCATATTTTTATTAAAATATGGAAGACTACTTAATGGGCATAAATAATTTTATTTGGAACATATTTTCAGAGCTTCACATGCAATAAAAAATATTTATTAAGACTAAATACCTTCTTTCCATCCATTTTTTTTTACTAAATTCTTTGTCATCCGAATAAACTTTTGGTTTTTCATTTCATTATCATAACTCATATTTTCTGAGCAGAGGTGATGTCATGGGTATGACAGCACTTCACTTTGATTTTTTTTTTTTTTTTTGAGATGGAGTTTTGCTCTTGTTACCCAGGCCGGAGTGCAATGGTGCGATCTCAGCTCACTGCGACCTCCGCCTCCTGGGTTCAAGCAATTCTCCTGCCTCAGCTTCCTGAGTAGCTGGGATTACAGACATGCGCCACCATGCCCAGCTGATTTTTTGTATTTTTAGTAGAGACGGGGTTTCACCATGTTGACCAGGATGGTCTCGATCTGTTGACCTCGTGATTCATCCGCCTCGGCCTCCCAAAGTGCTGGGATTACAGGTGTAAGCCACCCACCGCGCCCGGCCTCACTTTGATTTTTTTAAACTTCTTATTGTGAGAAAATATATATAATAGAAAATTTCCAATTTTAATCATTTTAAGTGTATAATCAGTATCATTAATTATACATTGTTGTGTAATCATCACCACTATCCATTCATGGAACATTTTCATTAAAACTCTGATCTTATTAGACAATAACTTGCCTTTATTTTTTTTCCTTCTAGCCTCTGGAAACCTCAAATCCATTTTCAGTCTCTATGACTTTGCTTATTCCAGACATTTTATTTAAGTGGAATCATACAGTATTTGTTCTTTTGTGTCTGGTTTAGTTCACCTAGCATAATGTTTTCAAGATTCTTTTTTGTTTGTTTGTTTCTTTTTTACGTTTTATGTCCAGAGTGGTATACTGTAGGTTATGTTCCATGATTTTTACAGTCTTAGATTTTATACTTAAGTCTGGAATCCATCTTCAGTCAATTCTTGTATATGGTGTCAAGAAGGGGTCCAGTTTCAAAAGATTCATCTGTATTGCAGGATGGATAAGAATTTCATTCCAATTTAAGGCTGAATAATATCCCATTGTATGTATGTACTACATTTTGTTTATCTATTCAACTGTTGATGGACACTTGAGTTGTTTCTACGTTTTTACTATTGTGAATAATGCTGCAGTGAACCTGGAGTACAAGTATCTGTTTGATCTTTGCTTTTACTGATTTTGAGTATGTGACTAGGAGCCAAATTTCTATGCAATACTTGTATGCTTAGCATTTGAAGGAACTGTCAAACTGTTTTCCACAGTGGCTGCACCATTTTGCATTCCCAAGAGCAATGTAGGAGGGTTCTAATTTCCCTGCATCCTCCCTGACACTTGTTTTCTTTTTTTTTTATTTTATTTTAACTATCCTAGTTTGTGCAATGGTATCACACTGTTGCTTTGATATGCATTTGTCTAACAATGAATGAAGATCACCTTTTCATGTGCTCACTGGTTATTTGTAAATAGACATGTCTTCTTTTAAGACATGTCCATTTAAGTTATTTGTTCATCATTTAACTGGGTTTTTTTGTTTGTTGAGGGGTTGTAGGAGTCCTTTATAGATTCTGGATATTAAACTCTTAGATATAGCTATGAATATCCATGCGGATATAGATTCGTAAATATTTTCTATCATTCTGCAGGCTGTCTTTTCATTTTCTTGATAATGTCCTCTAATGGCAAAATAACTTGTCAATTCCAGTTAGTTCACACTATCATTTTGCAGAATAATGTTTAATATGATTACCTTCTTAAGGAATTCTTCATTTCAGTTCAGTTGAACAGTTTGTTATGAAATATGTTTGTACCAGGAGGTAAGAATACAAAGATTTTTTAAAAAGACATAGTCCCTGCCTCAAGGAATCTTAGCATGTTGTAGACTCATAAACAGATAATTTGTTTGACATCAGCAATAATAAGTAAAGCGGTTTCTGTCGAGCAGCTGATGTTTGCAGAAAGTAACTTAAATCTATAATTATCATAGGTAGGCACTAAGTTCACCAAAAGCCATGTGTGAGAAGTTTAAATAATTTAAATACCATCTCTGCCATGCAATAGCTCTTTAAACTTTGTCAGGTTCACCAAAACTTGAGGCACTCTAACTTCCTCAACTGTAAAATTGGGGTATTGATTTTCATTCTTACCTTCTGTGATTGTTGTAAAAGATCAAATGAGATAACAGATGGGAAAACATTTTGGAATTTAAAGCTGCTATGCAATGTAAAGCCCATTATTATTACGTATTCTTGTGCACCAATTACTTGGCATCATAATAGTTGGTAATAATCATTAAGGGTTATCATTAGAAATATAGACATGTCTGCAAGCTTATATGCCGTCTTTGTGTTTGTGTACATAGTGCACCTGTACAGTTGGGTACATTAGTATGTGCATTTATTTTATTTTCCAAACGATGGAAAATAGTCTTTTCTGGTAAATGCTATTAAACTGCTGGCTTTCATCCTCCACAGCCTTTTTCACCAGTGCAGGGTTTAGACATTTCCACTGCAGCTAGTGTAAAAGATGCAGGCTGGAATTGTTCTGGTCGAGTCTGAGCAGTCTTCTTTTAGAAACTGGACCCTCCGGCCTTGGCAGCCTTTAATCAGCTGTAACTGGAGTGAAGCTGTCAGCTCCTGCTTGTTTCCTGTCAGCTTTAGTACCATTTAGAGCATCCCTGATAAATGTACAGTACAAATTTAACAGTCAACCTGTGAGAAAGAAAAAGCAAACCTCTCTGACACACTGGAAGAAACTTTCTTTAGCCATATCACGAAAAAATCCATGGGCTAGAAGCTCCAGTGTTGACAAAATAGAAACTGGTGACATGTAAATAGATGCATTGGAGAATACAGTCATCTTGAAATATCTAAGATCTTTAGAAAATGTCCAAACAAAAAGGGAAAAGGAAAGAGAAGGAGAAAAAAAGGTTTGGCTTGGTCAGGATGGGCAAAAATGATGAAAAGATGAAATGCCAAGGGAATGTCTTCTTTTGATTTTTTTTTTTTTTTTTTAGTTAGTGAAAAAGAAAATCCCAGGGCATGTTCTCCAGCTACTCCAAAAGGTAGAACTTGTGTGGTTTAAGTACAGACTATCATGATGATAATTTGCTGGTACCGAATTGCACTTGAGTTACCGCTTCATTACTCACTGCCAACGGGAAACCAAGAGACATTGAGTATGCAAAATGATGATGTTAAACTTCAGCTTACTCATTTATAAAATGAGGATGAGAATAATTCTGACCTTACAGAGTTCTTGTAAAGATGAAATAAAGTGATGCATGGACTTCATAAACTGATAACATTCTACAAAATTCAGCTAAGTTCATGTTACACCAAACAATTTGCCAGTATCCTGAAAGGCTAACCACAAATCTACTAAAAAGGAAGAATTTGTTTTTCTAAGTACACTAATCCTAAACATAGGCTTACATTGAGTTGTTTATATAGAATGTTCCATTTGCACTTATAATTCTCTTTCAGAGAGCATAGTCCAATTCAAAGAGACATGCTTCTGCTCACACGACTACACTCAGTCTATGCTCTATGACCAGTTGGTTGCTTCTTCAAATGAAAAAAATAGACATTGTTCAACTCCCACTATGAGTGAGAAGATGCCATGTTTGGTTTTTTGTTCCTGTGTTAGTGTGCTGAGGATGAAGACTTCCAGCTTCATCCAAGTCCCTGCAAAAGACATGATCTCAATTGTTTTTATGGCTGCATAGTATTCCATGGTATATATGTACCACATTTTCTTTATCTAATCTATCAGATGGGCATTTGGGACATTTCTGCTGCACACTGGGGCCAGGGGGTGAGGGGCGAGAGGAGGGAGATCATTAGGACAAATACTTAAGGCATGCAAGTCTTAAAATCTAGATGATGGGCTGATAGGTGCAGCAAACCACCATGGTATACATACACTTATGCAACAAACCTACACCTTCTGCCCTTGTATCCCGAAACTTAAAGTAAAAAATAATAAAAATAAAATAACAACAGCGAAAAATAGTAGACACATTTAAATCTTTAAAGCAACTTTTCCCAAAGTATATTCTATGGAATACTTTTGTGAAATAAAAGTTTTCGTGGTTAAATACGTAAATTTAATAAATGTAACACATTATCTCCCTAATGAAAGGCACTGAAGATAGAGAAATAAAGAGAGAAAATGCAGCTTTAAATGCAGGTAATTGATGGAGACCATCCTGGCCAACATGATGAAATACCATCTCTACTAAAAATACAGAAATTAGCTGGACGTAGTGGTGCATGCCCGTAGTTCCAGCTACTTGGGAGGCTGAGGCAGGAGAATTGCTTGAAGCCAAGGAGACGGAGGTTGCAGCAAGCCGAGGTCATGACTTGCACTCCAGCCTGATGACAGAGTGACTCTGTCTCAAAAAAACAAAAACAAAAAAAAAAAACTGCAGGTAATTCTGTGCTTCCTTGTCTATCTCTTCTAGTCTGTGAGGTCTTTAAACCTCTAATCATATTAATGCATATGACACATGAAGGTTGATACAAATTACAGGAGTTACGCTGAAGAGGATATAATCAAATCTCGTAGCAGAATCAAGAGAGATTTCACAGACATGGTGCCATTTAACCTTAATATTTGGGAATGAACATAAATTCACAAGATAAACAATACAGTGGGAAGAGGGTTCAAAGAGGCAAGTTCTGGGAGGTTGTAGGAAAAGATATTGAAGCCAAAGGAAACATTCGAAGTAACTGGGTATTAATCTCAAGATCAGCAATGGAAAATACGTTTCATTTTGTGAGTCAGTTTGCATTGATTTTAAGGGAAATATCTTGATATATATTAATTTTATGGTTTTCTGCTCCCTACCTCCTTGAGGTTAACCTTTTCTTTATCCTGTTAGAGAATTGAGCATGGGTGTATTAAAAGTAACATTTTATAGTGCAATTTTTTTTAAAGAATTATCAATGTTCAACTTTTTTTTTTTTCACTTCCAAAATAAAACTTCAGAATAAAAAAAGGAGTTTTGGCCATCATAATTAAAAGAGGAATTAAGGAGAATATTACCTTTCATTCCTTGCACCAACCACTGAAGAAAAGTAAAGTTGATCTTTAAACAATGTGAGGGTTAGAGGCGCTGACCCACATGCAGTCAAAAATTTGATATAGCCGGGCATGGTGGCTCAAGCCTGTAATCCCAGCACTTTGGGAGGCTGAGGCGGGTGGATCACGAGGTCAAGAGATCGAGATCATCCTGGTCAACATGGTGAAACCCCGTCTCTACTAAAAATACAAAAATTAGCTGGGCATGGTGGCGCACGCCTGTAGTCCCAGCTACTTGGGAGGCTGAGGCAGGAGAATTGCTTGAACCCAGGAGGCGGAGGTTGCGGTGAGCCGAGATCACGCCATTGCACTCCAGCCTGGATAACAAGAGCGAAACTCCATCTCAAAAAAAAAAAAAAAAAAAAATTTGTTATGACTATTGACTCCCTAAAAGAAGTTTGACTACTAATAGCTTACTGTTGACTGGAAGCATTTCCAATTTAAAAAACAGTCTGTTAATACATATTTTTTATGTTTTATATATATATATATATATATATATATATGTATGTATGTATATTACATGCTTTTACAATAAAGAAAGCTAGAGAAAAGACATTAGTAAGAAAATCATAAAGAAGAAAGAATATATTTACTATTCATTAAGTGGAAATAGATCATCATATAGGTCTTCATCCTCATCATCTTCATACTGAGTAGGCTGAGAAGGATGAGGAGGGGTTGGTCTCAGGGGTGGCAGAGTTGGAAAAAGCTTTGCATGTAAGTGGACCCACACAGTTCAAACCGTGTTGTTCAAGGGCCAACTTGGAGGAGACCCGGATCACAGAGAAAAGAGATCTTCAGGTTGTGAGAGTTTTGGGGAAGCTCTGGAGATCAGAATATAAAGACAGCAAGCCATCAATTCTATGGCCAACAAATAAGGAATCTTTAAGGTCACCCTTCACCACTTGAGTATATTTATATTGTCTAGGTTTAGAAACCACATCATTACTTATAACTAACTATCTGTATATCTTTTGTTGATGTTCCAGCAGACATATTTTCACATGTTGAAACACCTTCTGGGATCCTCTAAACATCCTATGCAGATATTGTCAGTTCAGGTTATCTCCAGGCTTCCCTACCCACTTCCACCACTTCCTCCTCCACTCCAAAAAAAAAAGAAAATTAAAAAGGCAGAGCTTTCATACGGTTGCATAGGGTGTGAAACAGAAAGCTCAGGCAACAATATACGAATAGGAGAAGAGAAGGGTTCCTGTAAACCCATTCATGTTTACAGGAAAGATGAGCGGGGTATAATACAGGGACCTGCATATAAGTTAGAGAATAAAACACCTGTGCTCATTTAGACAAGAGGTGAGGGTACAGAAAGCTGTCACACTGACCCTCTGCCCTCGTGAAAAGGCAGAAGGTCCACTGAGCTGTTAAACACTTAATCTATCCACAGATGGCAAAGTTAAGAGTGCTGCCTGTAAACCATGCCCTCTGGGGCTTTGGGGGTTGCAGGTACCCCCCTAGACACTGCCAAGGGGCCTGCACAGGGTTTTGCTCTTGTGGGTGCCCAAAAGCGCTCACTTCGGCATCCTCAGCAGCTCACATGCATGCTCCCCCTCCCACCTCCTAGGAGGGGTTGAAAGCTGTGGGCACAGTAAGCAAGATGTCCCTGTCACGAGGCCCACGAAGGGGTCAAGGGAAATGTCCTGTTTTGATATTATTTTATATTTTTACTTAACTAGAATAACAAGAAAATAAGGTCCAAAATGGCCTTAAAGAAGTAACCAAAGCTGACAGACACCAGTGAAGCATTTTTCTTTTCCTACATTCCTTGAATGATTGAATTTATAGAAAGTTGAAAGCAAATGTAAACAATTACCAAAGGGTTTGCAAAATAACCCAAAATTCAAACACAGTACATAAAATTAATCTTTAATGAAAAGATGTTTACTATGTAAAACTAAGAATCTTATTGTATCCCGGGAAGAAATCAGATTATTGTAAATACATTGCCATTCTTTTCCTGAGAATTTTCTGAAAAATTAATCCCTCAAAAAGAATATGCTATTTTTTACAAGATATTCACAGGTGATTATTGAAATATTGGAAACAGCAAATTGGAAATAAACTCACTGTATAACCATGAGCGTATCTATATTAGAATATTAAATATAACCTAAAACATTAATAAAAAGTCTGTGTAACCACTGTGGAATGTTTATTTACATTATGTGAACAGAAGGAGAATACGATATTGTATCTCTTCTATAATCAAAATATATAAAATTTTGTATTCAATTTGTCACAGAGTTGCAGAAGTTTGGTTTTTTTAAGCATAAAAATAAAAACAGCTGTTAGTTTGGAATCTGGGTATTTTTTATTTTGTTTTGATTTCTATTTTGTGATGCTATTATTATAGTTTAACAGCTTGAAATGTTATATTATACTCCTAAGAATAATGATTAGGGAGGGATGATGGGTTAAAAGTTATGTATAGTAAGCACGACCTCAGATTATTGCCAATTCTTTTTTTTTTTTTTTTNAAAAAAAAAAAAAGAAGAAAAAGAATGAACATCGACAGCAAGAGAAATGACAGCTGGTAGCCTAACAGGAGGGTCCAAGAGAGGACTAAAACTAACAAAACTGCGTTATTACCTATTACAACTGAATGTTTTTGTAATGTTGATACTTACTCATCAAAAAAATACCAAATTCTAGCTGGGCAATGATCACATGTGCCTGTAGTCTCAGCTACTTGCGGGGCTAAGATGGGAAAATAGCTTGGGTCCAGGAGTTTGAGGCTGCAGTGAGCTATGATATCACCACTGCACAACAGCCTGGGCAATATAGGGATACTGCATCTCTTTTAAGAAAAAAAAAAATCTGTCCAGCCATTGGCATAAAACCAGAAAGGTCATAAGATCTAATTTTGATGCCAAGTCAGAAAATCGTTTTTACTTGGCCTAATTATGAGAATTTGTTTTGGGGTGATAACTTAGTTGCCTGTGGCTGGAAACACTAGAAGTTTCTTTGCATTTCTCCTAATATTTAACTTTTTTTTTTTTTTTTTTTTTTTGAGATGGAGTCTTGCTTTGTTGCCAGGCTGGAGTGCAGTGGGGCAATCTTGGCTCACTGCAACCTCCGCCTCCTGGGTTCAAGCGATTCTTCTGCCTCAGCCTCCTGAGTAGCTGGGACCACAGGCGTGTACCTCTACGCCTGGCTAATTTTCGTGTTTTTAGTAGAGACGAGGTTTCACCATGGCCAGGATAGTCTCGATCTCTTGACCTCGTGATCTGCCTGCCTCGGTCTCCCAAAGTTACTGCCAATTCTTTCTGATATCAGCATGTCAGCTAGTACCATGGTCTAAGTACTCCATAAAGGCAATTTTTATACTTAAAGTTTTCATCTCTTAATTTAAATATTAAATCTAATCAATGCTATAAGTCGAAAACTTGTTTAAGTGCTGTTAAGCAACTTACATTATTAGATTAAAATACTCTTGTAGAATTGACTCTTCAGCCACTATAATTAGTTGTAAGTCTTTTGCATTTTCTATTAAATTCCTTTATCATCATACCTGAAGATTTTACCCCTCACAGAATTGGAAAAGTATACACTGAATTTAAATTCTACCACAAAAAATATTATCATTTTAAGCCTCTTAATTCAATTAGAAATTCGGTTATTATGAGTTTCACACCAACTTCCCATGAACATAGTGAGGCATTGTTCATCTTTCCCCGTGGTAAATAAAGCCAAAGCGAAGTAGTCTCATTATTCTCAGCTTCAGAAACCAAGGTTCAAGCAGGATTCTTCAGCATTAGCCACCTGAAAAGAGGCCTCTCTACAAAACACACAGTCATGCTCTCACTTCAGAGAAAATCCAGTTCATTAATCTGCATAGAATAGCCTAGCAGAATTGAGGCAAAATAACCCAAAAAGCTAAGATCATTATCCCTACTTTCAGGTCTTTAACATAATTTGCTTAATAAAAACTTGTTTTCCATTGTTTACTGAAAATACATTAATGTAATTTAAGTGCCAAATTCAGTACCTGATAAATTACTCGAATCCTAGCTCTAAATAAATAAAACAAGCGTTCAGAATCTTAGAAAACGAAAGGTTCCTTCAGGACTGACAAATATTTTAATAACACATGAATTTTTATGCCATTGGTGATATAACTAGAAACCAAAAAGTATATTAAATATGAACAACATATAGAAATATCATAGTTTATCATTTCTTTTTTTTTTTTATTTCTGCATACCCAAACGAACATATGAAATTTTAGATTGAAAACATCTCATTCATTATTCAAACCTTATTTAAAATAACTGCTCAAACCAAGAAAAGACTTTCTCACATAGTGATAGAGAAATGATAACTCAGAATCATTTATCATTTAGGTTGCTTTTCAGGAACAATGGAATTCAAAGGCAGGAGCTGAGGTAGCCAAGAATCTTGAATATTAAGAGACTCACAACACACTGAGTCATTTGATATCTTGCTGTTCCCCCTCATTCTGAAAAAGCATTCTTTTTCTGGAAATCTACATTCTAGAATTCTTCAAATTACGGGTTATCTTCAAGGCAGAATTGGTTGAAAAAACAAAAAACAAAAAAAGTGAAGACTTTTGAGAAGCCTTGTATGTTTAGAAATTCATCAAGAATCACAAAAGCATTAGTGTCACAGTTGGGATTGGCTGGTTCTATAACTAGCTGAAAAAGAGGTTCAGGCACCATCCATAAAGTAACAGCTACAGTAAAAAATGTTTAAAGGTTAGAAAAAAGCAACACAAAGTGAAACAGACGAGAAAGTAGAACATAAAAAGAATGATAGCAAAACAGTTCCACCATGTGCATTTTAGAAGGAAGGAGACAATCATTTGAATTCATAACAATAACCATCACCAGTTCAGACCTCTGCCTCCAAAGAAAACATCATCATGTTAAAGAGATACTCAGAGTATTGGGGAGTCTAAGTATGTGGGGAGCAAGAGAAACCCAAAAATGTCAACTCTGGGACCACACAATCTACCCCAGGCAGGCACTGCCCTATCCTGAGAACACTGTAATGGTTGACATTTAGGATAGTCTTGATTCAAAAGCAATTTAAATTTTGATTGTTTCATTTTGACAAGGAAAAATGAATAATTAGATAGCTTACAAATGTTTCTATCAAAAGAAGTTAAATGATGGCTTTCCAGGAAAGGAAGTCAAATCCTAAATAACCCAGGAAAATCTCTGTTCTAACGTGGTCTCTATCCTTAGACTGAGACATCCTGCAAATCAGAATCTGTATTTCTTGAGTCCTTGAGATACTTGCTCTTAATGGGAAATGCAAGGGAAGAGGGAATATACCTCTCTTTCTCTCTCTCTCTTTCTCTACCTCTCTCTCTCTCACACACACACACCCCTTCCTGAATCAATGAATTGTTCATTAATAACAAAAGCTCTATTATTTCACTTGTTTCATTGGTTTTTTCTTTTTTAAAATATCTTGCTTATTTAACATTTGCCTGGATTGTGAGACCATTAGTAATTTTTTCTCAAAGTGGAATTTTGCTCTTATTATTTGGGGCAACTGTCTCTCTATCCCCATTATTTTATTTAGGAGAAGAAACATGTCAGAAGATGAACAATTATATTTTAATATTAAGATCAGTATACACAAGGTTCCATATATCTATGTGTAAAATACTGCAAAGAATTCTTCAACATATTAGTATGTTTTATATTACTCTTAAAGGGAGCTTGGAAGCCATTTTTTTGTTTGTTTTTATGTTAGATGGATTCACATCTTGCATAGTTATAAATTTTTTAGAGAAGGGTCAATAGCAGTGAACAAATTTGGGGAAAATATTAATTATTTTTATATTTTCTGAGGCAAAGAAAATTATTAACTGTTATTAAAATTGTTAACTGTTTATATAAAAACAAGCTAACAGTTAACTCTCACAATGCTACGTTTAAAATGTTTTGCCCATGTATTTATGCTTATCAGACTTATAATAACTAGCCTTTCTAACTATTTAAAATATGGCTTAATTTAAAATGTCTGAAGATAGACAAAATAAATTATTTAATTTTTATTAATTTGCACTTTAATTTACCAAAATATTCTGTTTTTCAGCCATAGGTCTATGTGGTTTGTTTGGACATTGACATTTTGGGGGTTTTGTTTCCCCTACCAACAAAATCCAGGCTTTTGTCTTTAAGTAAGCACTAGTCTTCAGACAGATATCTCTTTAAATAGATTCACAAAAAAATTTTACTTTAATATTATGTCCAAAAAATATATTTCGCAAGGCATCTTACACATCAGCTATTTGAATATCAGGTCAGAATTCAGATAATATTTACTTCTCTCATTGGTAGCAGTAGGCATGATTCCCATTTCTTTCCATTTTCTTAAGGCTCAAGCTGCTATGAGAATTGTAACTTTGGTGCAATTTCCATAAACCAATTAGCTACGGTCGTTTATCTGTTCACAAGAATGAGCAGGAGTGCCGAATTGGAGGGAAGAGACACCCACACGTGGAGAAGGATGGAAGAGGGTTAACAGGCAGGCAGATTTGGAGGCACAGAATGATCCACGCTCACCCCTAATGAGCAGAATCAGGCAGCTTTAATTCATGTTTTGTGGGGGGTTTTGTCTTCCGAACCACAAAAGGGAATACAGGACCCTGTTTAGGGGAGGGTTAGATTAGTCCTATCTGGTCAAAGGGAACAATGTGGACATGTTAGTTGATCAGAAAGATGTTTTCACACTGTTTCTCATAGATGGTCCCTGGAGACAACTTTCTTTCTCTCTCTCTCTCTCTGTCTGTCTGTCTCTCTTTTTTTAATTACCAAGCATGACATTCATGGTTATTTCTTCTTTCCACCCAGTTGACTACAAAGGGGCCAGCTCTTCAGCCCCTTGTTGGCCAGGCCTGGGGGAGGAAGTGACAGAAGGCTGGCCTTATTTACCTTAGCGGCTTCCCGTGTAATCTGGTTAATCTTGTGGCTAATGGGAGGACACCATGGGTCCCCACACACTGTGCTCCTCAATGAGGGCTCATTCATATTTAATACAATAGAGTGTTTAAGTCATTCCACGCTTTGTGGAGAAGATTGGCTTTCTTTGTGTGCCTTCTCCTGAGAAGCCTTCCCAGCTCGTCCTCTTTCAGACAGGCATATGTTCCAGCTCCTGCCTGCTGCAGCTGCACAAGGACAGAGCAGGCTTCTTTTTCTCTCTCTCTTTTTTTCAAGTCAATGAATTGATGACTGCAGTGTGAAATGTGGGTTGAAATGGTCCCCTCCTCCCCCGCCCCGCCCCAAGGATGCAGAGATTAGCCTTTTGCTATTCTAATATCTCACAACAAGACATCTCAAGAGGAAGCAGGGCTCGTGTTCCTCAAGTGTGCCATTGTGAGGACAACAATCTGTTGAGCACAAAAGAAAAATAAATAAATAAAAGCAGGTGACATGTTGACCTTGTTCCTTTAATATTATCTGTGTATGGTGCACCCGAAGCAGGGCTCTGGAGAAAAGAATGAAGGGGGGTGCTTGGGTGGTGGGAAACGTTCTTACTCCATACAGAGTGTTTAAACAATCCTATTGGAAAGAGAATCTCATGAAAACATGGCCACTTGGTGCTTGGATTTGATTTTAGGGAGAAGAAAAAAAAATGAGCTCTCATTAGTCCTAATGGTATACATAACGGCTACACAGATTCTCTCACACCACACTGGATAAACTAGCGAAGTTTTGAGAATAATAGAAGTTAATGACTTTTGATTTCTGAAGTACAGATGGTAATGTTCTTAATTCTTTTAATTTTTTTCAATTTTGGTTCAAATTTTAAAGTAACTGAAATAGCATCAATCTCTGCCTTCAATCTGCTAACAGTCACTGCAGTGATGCTGATTAAGAAAAACAAGGCATCACTCATATTTCTATCGTAGACTAGTTTAGCCCCTAGTTTGATAATAAAGATTGACTTTCAAAGGCAAAAGATGAATTTTAACATGTTTACTCCCAAATCTTGTGAAGTTCCCAAAGACTTAGAGTTCTGAAATCTTTCATAAACTGTTATGTATCTGAAGTCCTCCAGCTACAAGATTTTGATTTAGCGAAGTTTTTAAAAGTAGGGAGGGCCATGTTGCAGAGTGCTTCCTTTTAGAACAGCAACAAGAATCCTGAGTTAATGAGCTTACATTTGCAGCTGCAGTGGTTTAGATCCAAACAAACAAATAATGTAATCTGCTGAGGTGACGACATATAAAGTAATAGTAACAACGATATACATATGGATAAGCCTCGCTCCCAGATTAATGAAAGGCGAAAAATTATTGACTACTGGACTATGGAACCAAGGAAGATAATGATATTAATTTTTAAAATGATATAGAGTTTCTCTGGTCTACAACCAGGTTGATGTGATGCAGCCCAAAGCAAAGGATAGACTGGCTGATTGGTATACATCCTGCCACTCTGGCAAGGAAAAATGGTACATGTGGTACACACAGCTTTATGTGTACCTGGGCTCTTGTCATACAAATTCATTTTTTAACTTGCTGGCGTTAGAAAATAAATTGCTTAAAACATTAAGGAGTGCATTTGTATCGGTCATTAAAAGGATAACCTTTACAAACTAGCGAATGCTGCAAAAGGGTTTTACAGTTGCTTTGGCTGAGCCAGTAAACCACATTTGGAAACTGCTTGTGTTTTCTACTTATATAGCACCCTGTTGCCACATAGAGTCTGCATATGATGTAATGTACAAAATACAGCCACTTTTATTTTGTGTCATGTTCATACACAAAACTAGGCTAAGTGGCAAAAAAGAAAGCTTGATGTTTACTCTGCATTTCCTTACAATATGATTTTTATGTAAGTGATTATGAAAAAAACAAATATTTAAAAATCAAATGAGAGAAGTTAAGAAAGTATGCTTCCAGATGTAATTTATCAAAGAGTAAAAAAGCTTGGAGTAGGTACTGACCAAAAAAAATTATCTACAAATATCAGAAAAGGAAAAAAGGAGAAAGGAAGGAAACTCAAGCAGAAGACCAGTCTTCAATCTCTTAACTTCATTTACTCAAAAATAAGAAAGCAGAGTGAACCAAAACCTTAATTAAAGTTTACTTTTGCAAGCCTCTGCTCACCCCCGCATTACCCCCACCTCCCCAGCTGAGAGGTTTCATCTCCTTACCCACTACTTCATTAGAGCCTAACAATCCATTACCCACTTCCTAATCCTCCACTGCTCCAAGGAGTCAGGTTATTAGAGGCCTTGAAGGGTCCTGTCATTGTGATGAAGATATGAATTGATCACTAAGATGACAACTGGTGACAAGTGCTGTTTATTAGACTGCTACTTTGCCTCTTAATTATAACTGATTAGCTTGCCTGTTGGTGGTGGAAAAAGAAGAATTAACTGCTTTTGTTCCTGTCATCTACTGCATTACTTTATTGCTTTGATTTCCCTTTCAATGTGACATTTTCTTTATCAAGATCATGATAAGAATCCAAAGTTTTCCAAAATGAAAACTTTTATTAAAATTTGTTTCCAAAACATTTAATCTTAACTGTGAATTTGTTCACATGCCCTCAATTTAGTTATTAACTGGGATTTATTTGCAGATTTATTTTTCTCAATCTTAGTTCCAAGGAGGAGAGTATAGTTTGGGGATGGGCAATCATATTATCTGTACTTGGGTTGTTTTCTACTGACAGAGGAGGAAATTGTAAGTTCTATGGTCTTTCATTCTTTCCTAAATATTTTAAGAAATAATAGCATACCTGTGAAATAATTACAATTTATATTCATTCAATTATACCTGAGGTTAGCATGGGACACATGAGTTACGGAACCCAGCCCCTAAATCTGTAATTTGCACTAGGAGGAGTTTTAAATATTGAAAGGTTTTGTTTATAAAACAGAATCCATCCTAATTAAGTGACTTTTATCTTTTTCTCACTGAACTTCTTGATTTTCAAAGTTTTCTTTGAACTGTAGTTTTAGCCCTTCTCATATTGATCAAGTCATGAAAGAAACTATTCTTTCAGCACTCAGCAATCTCAGAATTTGCCACAGCCAATTGAAATAGTTACTTGCTTTAAAACGGCACTACTCTAGCCAGGTTCTGGTTTAGTAGTTGAATATCACTTTTTTTGTTGAGAACTAAATGTCTTGATTCTTCACTTATAGTGAATGTTAACAATCCTAATTTTTAAAATTTGCATATTTCAAATATACAGGTAAGTATAGCAGACATATCAGTGGGAACTCAAATACTCTAGATCTTTTTTCCTTTATTTTAGAATTAAAGAATAGGCAAAAATAACAATAATAATTCTAGATTCCCCCTCCCTTTGTATTCACTTACTCTTATTTTAAGCTCAAATCAAAAAAAATAAAAAAGGAGAATTGTGGCCTGAAGGAGAATGGAGAGAGCTGCTCTCATGACCAGAATCAAGGAGGAAAGCTTGCCTGGTCATTCTCAGTTCACTATGAGATCCTGGAAATAGTAGAATCTCTTTTGATTATAAAATATTTATTCTGCACAGATCAAAATGGTGAGGGGAGCTGATCTATCTCAACAAGGAACATTTTAAAAATTCATAATAATTTTTGTATAAAGATTTTTATGACAAATTTTATGAAATCAGATATTAAAACTGAAAGAGCACTGAAATCGGATGAATCCTTCGGAGACACAAGAGTCTTAAAAATTAAGAAATATAAAATCACACAGAGAGCCCGTATGAGTCTCAGACAAGTGGTTTTGATCTTTATGTTTTCTTTATCATTATTATATTTTATTCATTATCATAACACTTCAAAGTTTTTAAAACACAGAAAAACCAATCCATTGCTTAGTTTCCAATCAAAAAATTATTAAAGTCCATGTACAATATAGTAGAATTTATGTCAGTTTTTAAAATACTAAACTAACTGTAGTTCCAATCAATGTAATCAAACTAATAATTATTGAGAGAGTATAAAGGGACAATTAAAGTGAATTCTCATGTCTGGTTGTCTCATTTATATTCTGGCTTGACCCTTACTAACTTATGTTACAGTTTTGTGACCTGTAAAATAGAAAAACTGGTAGCTATTTCCTTATATTGCTGTATAAAAGAAATAATATATTTAAGGCAGTTAGATGAGAGCCTAATATACCTCCACCTAATATTATACTTAAAGATAAAGAAATAATAGCTTTTCTCCAGAGGTCAGGACCAGGACAGAGATGTCCTCTCTCACCACTTCTATTCAATGGTGTACTGTTACCAGAAGGGAATCCAGAGGTGTCTGTGGCAACTTGGTTCTTGCCTCCTCGGATGAAAGAATTCAGGTGAGGGGCAGAAGTAGTTTTAAGGCAGAGGGAGAAACTAAAGCAAGTTTTAGAACAGGGGTGAAACTTTATTAAAGAGCTTTAGGCAGGAACAAAAGGAAGCAAAGTACACTGGGAAGAGGGCCAAGCGTACCACTTGAGAGATCCAAGTGCCCTGTCTGACCTATGACTTGGGGTCTTATACATTGGCATTGCTCCAGGGCTTGTATTTCTTCTCTTCTGATTCTGTTCTTGGAGCAGGCTGTCCATATGCACAGTGGCCTGCCAGCCCTTGGGCGGGGCCACATGCACTGTGTGTTTACTGAAGTTGTGCACATATTCCACTTCCCGGTGTTCTTAGAGGAAGAACACCGGCTAAACTCCACCATTTTATCTCTTAGTGAACATGCATGAGCCTGCTCACCCAACTCCCAAGACCTTATGGGGAAGATGTTGATCACCAGCTTGGGGTGTTTTCTGTCTATCTACTGGGAGACTGCCCTTCCCTGGTCTGGCTACAATTTATTATTATTTTAGAGAGACAGTTAACAACCACTTGACCATCACCTGATGGTCACCTGACATTCCTGGGAGGGTTCCTCGCCTTTTCTCCTCATGTCAGCCTAACTGCTTACTCTAAAAGTACTGGAAGTTCTAGTCAAGGCAATTAGTGAATAAAAAGAAATCAAAGGCATTTATATTCGAAAGAAATAAAAAAATTCCATTCACAATAGCAATCAAAAGAATAACAATAAGAATTCAATTTAATTAAAGAAGCGTAAGACATGTATGCTAAAGAATACAAAACATTGTTAAGAGAAATTACAGAAATTCTAAATAAAAATGGAATGAAATCCTGTGTTCATGGATTGAAAAACTTAACACTGTTAACATGGTAATACTTGCATCTTTTGCATTAATTGAAAAGTTGATTCTAAAATTCATATAAAAATGCAAAAGACTTAAAGTAGCCAAAACCATCTTTTAAAAGAATAACAAAGTTAAAGAAGTTACATTTCCCAAATTCAAAACTTCCTATAAAGCTATATAGTAATCAAAATCATGTGGTATTAGAAAAAGAATAGAAATATCTATCAATGAAATATAATTGAGATTCTAGAAATAAATCCTTACATTTTATTGTCAATTGGTTTTCAGCAGATGCTAAGACCATTCAAAGAAGAAGCAATTACAATTTTCAACAAGTATTACTGGAACAACTTGATGTTCATATGTAAATAAATAAACTTTGATCCTTAATTCAACCATACAAATAGTTAAGTCAAAGTGAATTATATCAGATCTTAATAATAAGACTTCTAGAGGAAAACACAAAAATGTTCATGTGCTTGGGTTAGGCAAGTGTTGTTAGACATGACACAGAAATAAGAGAAATTTTCTAAAGACTACTTGGACTTTATTAAAATTCAAACCTTTCTTTGCTAGAAAGGTCAAAATTATGAAAATTAAAAAACAAGCTATAGATTGAGAGAAAACATTTGCAAAACATTTATACAATAAGAACCTACATCCAGGATATGTAAAGAATTATTTCAACTAATAAGAAAACAGATTATTTCATTTTAAAAATGGAAAAATGATTAGAAAAGACATTTATCCAAAATATATGCAAATGGTCAATCAGCACATGAAAAGATACTAAACATCATTAGTCACAGGGAAATGAGCAAAGCTGCAATGAGGTACCACTTCATACCCACTAGGATAACGAAAATCCAAAAAACATTAACAAGTATTGGCAAGAATGTAGAAAAATCAGAACTCTCATATGTTGGTGGTGAGAATCGAAAATGGCGCAGCCACTTTAGAAAACAGCTTGGCAGTTTCTAAAATGATTAAAATGAGTTACTGCATAATGCAGCAGTTCTTCTCTTAGCTATCTATTCAAAAACGGAGAGAAAGTACACCTGCACCAAGACATGACTGTTCATGGTAGCACTGTTTATAATATCCAATGAGTAGAAGCAATCCAGATATCCATCAACAGATGGATGGTTAAACGAACACACTACAGCCACCCAAAGGCCTACTACTTTTCGATACAAAGAATGAGATAAATAATAGAAAGATAATCGAGTTTGAAATAAATTTAGAGGGATATATTTATATAGACACACATAGATATATACAGGGGTATGCAGATGATAGATGCAGACACATATATTGCTTACCATTATCCAGGCACGCTAAATAAATCTCTGAGAAAAGGGCCCCGATATCTATGTTTAAGAGTCCCCTAGTTTCTTCTTATGCTCAGCCAAATCTGAAAAGCCCTGAACTTGATGATTTCCTAGGTCCCTTCTATTCCTAAATTCTGACCTTTTGTTTTATTAATATTTTTAAACAAAACCGTTTTTAGACGGGACTTGTAGAAGACATGGTCTCTCACTGACTTCTTTTCCTTTTCTCAGCCTGTTTCTCCAAGAGCCCTACCAACAGGATGGCATAAAAACAAATTCACTAGGTGACCTCACACTCCAAATTCCACTCCTTTCTCTTTTGCTGACGTAAGCGTCCTTATCTAAGCCTTTCTCCTTATTTAAATTACAATGACGACCCTTTAGGTTATCCTCTTGCTTGCACAATTAACAGACTGCAGCTGTACAAAGTGCTGACACTGGCATTCTGCTGTAGTATCCTATAGAACACACACGTAATTCCACTTTTGCTTTATTAAACTGCTTGCCAGTCAGATTACAATTTTTGCTTCTAGGCTTTTGAAACCTGCCAAGCTCTTTTGAATCCATTTTCTCTGATGTGCTAGAACCAATTGCAACTCAGGTGGCTGGACAGCCAGTGGATGCTGACTTTTATTCTGAAGACTCATAGACCAGGTCTATATTCTTGATTGTACACATTCACCAATAGTGAATGTGTGCATAATAGTGAACATTCACAGGTAATCCCAAAGTCCCCTGCTAATTCAGAATTGCAAACTCCCTGCCCACCAAACCAGCATGGCTAATTTGCATATAATCCCTTATAATCACTTTCTTAACTCTTGCCTTCCCTCTGGTGTGGTGGAGGTGCTAATGAGCAGAGAAATGAGTTAGACATAGAAAGTACAAGGCATCAAGAAACTTGATAGTCCCTAAATAATGAAAATGGGGAAGGATTTACACTTCCATATTCTCTCTTTTTTGCTTCTGTTTTACATCTCATTTAAGACAGCAAAAGTACTCAACTACATTTAACAAATACTCATTCAGCACCTACCCTTGTTCAGAACTGTGCTCAGTGCTGACCAGTTACACAGGGAAATTAAACATATTGCATTCTGTGGGGGCTAGTCAATCTAGTATATGGAATAAGACTCAAAAACTGATGTTTCTGATCTAAAATATAATGTGAGCATTTCTCAGTTCCTTACTGCCTAAATTTCTTTGCTTGAGTTTAACAAATTGAGTTATATAAGCACATCTCCCCGACAAGTGTTTGCAATCTAAGTGTGTCAATACACGCTAATGTTCTCAGTGGTAGAGCCAATATAGAATCGTTCCATTTACAGCCTTTGTTCATGGTGCAGTCTTGTATGCTGTATTAACAGAGACTGGAAAACATCAGGCATAATAATTCTGTCTTTAGAAATTTGGACAAACTTGGGATCTCTAAAATTGATTAGTAGTTTCCCCTTGGGACTGCTCACTTACACTGAACCAGAATTTGCCAAATTCAGATGCATGGCTCAAAGTTTTGAGCAAGTTTTCAGGGTATTTCTGCTACAATGAATGGGCATACTGTTACTATTAGTAACATCATATGATAGAGACTAAAATGTGAAGGTCAACATCAACAGTAATAATCAAAAGCAAAGATTGTGAGTTTTCATGTAGGAATTCTACCATTTGAATATATTAGAAAGGGAAAAGAACACAACGAGTATTTCTACTCTAGTAGTAACACGGTATCCATGGAAAAACAAGTAAATAGTTTATTAAACATACGTGCTTTTAAAGTCATCATAAGACTTTTTTTTTTTTTTTTTTTTTTTTTTTTATTTTTTTTTTTTTTTTTTTTTTTTTTTGAGACGGAGTTTCGCTCTTGTTACCCAGGCTGGAGTGCAATGGCGCGATCTCGGCTCACCGCAACCTCCGCCTCCTGGGTTCAGGCAATTCTCCTGCCTCAGCCTCCTGAGTAGCTGGGATTACAGGCACGTGCCACCATGCCCAGCTAATGTTTTGTATTTTTAGTAGAGACGGGGTTTCACCATGTTGACCAGGATGGTCTCAATCTCTTGACCTCGTGATCCACCCGCCTCGGCCTCCCAAAGTGCTGGGATTACAGGCGTGAGCCACCGCGCCCCGCCCCATAAGACATTTTTATATTACAATAGTGATTGAACTTAAATTATTAACTCGTATTTATTACTTTAAATTAATCTCCTCTAAAATGCCAACAAAAATCTCAGTATTCAGAAATGTGCAACAATGCCAAAAAATGGACAACTTCAGGAAAAAGACACACTTTAAAAATATATATGTGAGTGACTATCTTAAGCCAAGTTTTAAAATAAAGCAAATATAGTAGTTTGTCCCCATCCTAAAGCTGGCTTGTAAGGACCCTTAATCAAGCTAGACCTTGACTCCATAAAATACATCAATTACCATGGGTGTCTTTCTTGGTATCCTGGATTTATAAGGGTGTCCCTCTACCAATAATGTTCTTGGATTACTCACTAAAATGAAAAATAAGATCTTGACTCAGATCAGGAGTTTTGATGCAGCTTCAGCAAGTCCATGGAGTCCATTACCTAGTTATTATTATTATTTTTTATTTGCACTTCATTGTGGGAACCCTACTGTGCTCCTACTTTTACTATTCAACAGTATTTATCTTTGCTTATTTCTGAGACTAAGGAGTGATGTATCAAAATTTGCATCCTCTTTAGTGGAGAGTTTCATTTCACTGTAAGTACACGGACTAGAGTCCTTCATGCCCTTTGGGCTTCACAGTGACTCCGGCGAGACATTTACAGTGTGAAAAGCAACCTTGTTCACTTTACCTGGACAAAATGCAAATGGCTTTATGGAGAGGAGCAAAGAACATTGTCCTATATTGAGGAAACAGCAGGTAGAAAAATAATTTTTAAAAAAGAGAGGAGAGACGTTTCTGAAGAAAGAATTACCTTCCAGTTCTAGAAGAAAATGCTCTTAATTCGATTAGCCACTCTCATGATAAGAACAGACTAGTGTCAAACTCCATTGCTGACTGGTCACATCTACACAAAACATATCCTGCTGTTTAATGGGCGCATTTTTAGCATCATGCAAATTGAATATTGGGATACTCCCCAAAATTAGGATTTCTCTCTGAAAGGACAGCAGTTGCGATGCATAAAGCTTGGAAAGCTCTGGTGAGATTGATGTTGCGGCTCAGAACTCTGACATTTGGATTTAAGCAGTACAGAAATGAATCTTGTATTTGACATTTAAAAGGGAGGCTTTTCTACTGCCTGTAGTTTCCTAAATCATACCAAAAGGAACTGCTGTGACGGAAAAGCTTGAGAAATCAGTTCCATTAATTCCTTATTTTCCCACATTATGGCCAATGAATTGAGACTCAGAGTTATTACATACTTGGTATCACAGCAACATACAAACTAGTGAAGCAATTCACAGATACTAGCAATCATTCCCTTTTTATAGATATAACAGCAAAATTTGACTTGCCAACCATATCCACTGGGATCTCTAAGAGAGCATAACATTTGAAATGATTCTCTTTCTTCTTATTGAATATGTACTCTTTTTTTTTGAGAAACAGAGCAGGTAGTAGATAGGTACGAACTACTACAATTTGAATGTTTACAAAATAGTTTCAATAGTTTAATGGAGTGTTTCATATAACTATAACTTTATGGTCTTTATTCTGAAATACTGTAATGTATTAGCTTCACAGTCATGTTTATAAATTCTCATACACTCAAGATCAATTGATATATACATCCAATATGTTTATTAAATCTACCAATATGATTTTTTAAATTTTAGAGTGGAAAACTTTAAAATTGTTTTCCACAAAAAAAAATATATGTAATCAAACTCACAAAATATGTTTTTCAAATGTCATGGATCTGAATCTCCAATAATGATATATAGATTAGAGAAGATCTCTAAAGCACAATTGTTTATCCTTGACTAGGCTATCCAAGAGTCTTCTGTATTTATAAATGCTTTATTTCATATATCTTTTCTAGACAATCATAGCTACAATTCAGTTGTTAACTGTCATCACAATATGATATTCTTTACCAAAGACTATAGAAAACATAAATGTTGTAGATGCGTGTATACATATGTGTGTTCATATATGTGTTCTACATATATGTAAAATTGAACTGTACCTGAAAAGTTTGATTGCATGCATAACATAGCTTTACAATAATGAGAGAGAGAGAGAGAGAGAGAGAGAGAGAGAGATATCTGGGAAACATCAGGAGGACTGAATCCATAAACATTCATCCCAGATTTAATGTGGACCTTAAGGGAGAGGAAGTCAAGAATTATGCCTACCAATATTCTTCCTTGGACATTTTAATGGAGGTTCATGCCATTAAATGAGATGGCTGAAAAGGATATGATGGCGGAGCAGGAGGAAGGAATAGAGATAACATAAGTTTGGTTTATCTCCATGTTGAATTTGAAATATTGAGGACCTTTACATGGAGATATTCAGGAAGCTGAATTTCTGAGTTTGGAGTTCAGAAGCAAGACTCAGAAGCTTATATTTGAGAGGTACTATTTTAAGTTATAGGTAAAATAAGATTTCCCAGGAAATGTGTAATTAAAAACAAAAAAGGCTGAGTTTGGAACACATATTTTTAAGATCATGATGAAAGCCCATGTAGGTGTTGCTAGAAATATAACAACAACCAGAAGAAAACTGTCTGTGGAAGTAAGGGTGACCAGCAGGTTCCAAAACTCTTTGTCCCTAGCAAGTCCCAGAGAGTAGTTGTATGTATGAAAGATGAATTAAGTTGCATTTAATATAGAATTAAATATACACATTACGTAATCAATTAAATAAATACATTATGCAAAAAAAACTAAAATCATAAAAATCATCTTCATATCATTTCCCACCACACGTCATATGTACCATACATTCTACTTGAACTATAGCTCTGTAGTTTGATAGAGCTTCTCTTTGCTTGTATTTCATTATTGAGAGCTCTCATTTACAAGCCTCTGTTTTATTTCCCACAATAAAAGAGGTGCATTAAGTTAACTATGCAGTTACTCAACTCCTTTGGGAAAAAAGCTATGGGAGTTTGCTTATATTTTAAACAAGTCAGTAGCATGGGAGCATTAGTGTTTTTATATCCACATTCTACTTATTTCAAATTATTATTTTCCCCTTGCTCTCTGCCCTTGTCCTTTAATTATTTAAGATGTACTATTTTCCATGGAAAAGCAAGATGGTCCAAATTACTAGGATTGAATATTTTCCCTTAAGCCTTCATTATAGTATTCAGGAGAAGAGAGTAAAGGTGCCAACTATTAAACTGCTGCTTTCTAGAGAACTTGCGTGAAGATTTTACGTTTCTTTACTCTCAACCCCAGTGGCACTGACAATTGCAACTTCAATGAGACCAACATAAACATACATAAAGGCTTTTTCTTATGAAAGTCATCAGTCACAAATTAATACAAGCATCAATGAACTTGTATAAAAATTGAAATAGGAAAAATATATAAAGGGATCAGTTTTATTGTTCCTAAGCCAGGATAAACAGTGAAATGAAATGACTAATGATGAAAAACAGATAAATTGAAATACACTATGGAGACAGTAACTGTCTGTTTGTCTTAGGAATTTCATGGGTCTGAAGTAATTTTGTATTAAATGGACATTTTAACTATGGAAGGTGGACTTTGTTTGTTTGTTTGTTTGATTTTTAACAATGAAACAAAGACAGAACTGTTAGTACTTGACTATTGTTTTCCAATAGCCCATGGGCACTTATTTTAATGACCCAAGGAAGTAACAAGAGGTTTGTTCACACATTAAAATGACCTGGGTTCATTAACTTTTACTTTGACAACCATCAAAAGTGAGTCTTTGTTTAAATGATTAAAGACACTAAGAATCCAGCATTGCAATTAGTGAAACATTTCTTTAAATATTGTAGGACCCAGTGACTACATTGATACTGATGAGTTGAGCTCATTGAAGTTGGAATAAATCAATTTTCAACACATATATTCACTGGTCTAATACTACTCAATTCCTTTACAATATTCTGTTTATTATCTGCTCCTCACGAACTGCTAAATTTAAGAAAAAGCCTACTGTACCCAACATTTCTACTCTGATAAAGAAGAAGTAGCCCAAATCTACATTTCAGAAAGCTAATATGACGCTTGCACCAGAGGCCACTAGTTAAAGAAACTAGGAGAGAAAAATCAGACTTGTCTTCTCTAAAAATATCTGTGATGTAGGATAGGAAAGTCTTTGTTGATCTTTGGATCGTAACCTCAGCAACTATGATAACTGATAAGAGAATATTGTCACTGTGTGTTTGCCTAGTTACATAGTGAAAGCAGAATTATTAGAAGTATATGTAAAAAGTAAAGTAGCTATAACCATCCTCTTAAAATATGTGTCCTTCAGTTACCAAAACGGTATGGTACTGGTGCATAAACAGGCGCATAAACCAGTGGAACAGAGTAGAGAACTCAAAATAAAACTGCACATCTACAACCATCTGATCTTCGACAAACCCAACAAAAGCAAGTAATTGGGAAAGGATTCCCTATTCAATAAATGGTGCTGGGGAAACTGGCTGGCCATATGCAGAAAATTGAAACTGGGTCTCTTCCTTACACCTTATACAAAAATGAACTCAAGATGTTTTAAAGACTTAAATGTAAAACTCAAAACTATTAAAACCCTAGAAGAAAATCTAGGCAATACTATTTAGGACATAGGCAGAGGCAAAGACTTTATGATGAAATTACCAAAAGCAATTGCAACAAAAGCAAAACTTGACAAATGGGATCTAATTGAGCTAAATAGCTTCTGCACAGCAAATGAAACTATCATCAGAGTGAACAGACAACCTACAGAATGGGAGAAAATTTTTGTAATCTGTCTATCTGACAAAGGTCTAACATCTAGAATCTACAAAGAACTTAAGCAAATTTACAAGAAAAAAACAAGCAACCCCATGAAAAAGTGGACAAAGGATATGAACAGACACTTCTCAAAAAAAAAAAAAAAGACATACTTACGGCCAACAAACACATGAAAAATAGCTCAACATCAGTGATCATTAGAGTAATGCAAATCAGTCACAATGATATACCATCTTACACAAGTCAGAGTGGTGATTATTAAAAAGTCAGGGAACAACAGATGCCGGTGACGTCGCTGAGAATTAGGAATCCTTTTACACTGTTGGTGGGAGGGTAAACTAGTTCAACCATTGCAGAAGACAGTGTGTAATTCCTCAAAGATTGAGAACCGGAAATACCATTTGACTCAGCAATCCCATTACTGTGTATCTACCCAAATTAATATAAATCATTCTGTTATAAAGATACATGCATGGGTATGTTCACTGCAGCACTCTTCACAATAGCAAAGACATGGAATCAATCCAAATGCCCATCAATGATAGAATGGTTAAAGAAAATGTGGTACATATACCCCATGGAATACTATGCAGCCATAAAAAGGAATGAGTTCATGTCCTTTGCAGGGAGATGGATGAAGCTGGAAACCATCATCTTTAGCAGACTAATGCAAGAACAGAAAACCAAACACTGCATGTTCTCACATATAAGTGGATGCTGAACAATGAAAACACATGGACATGGGAGGAAAACAACACTTACTGGGGCCCGTTGTGGGAGGGTGGGAGTGGGAGAGTGTTAGAGAAAAGAGTTGATGCATGTTGGGCTTAATACCTGGGTGATGGGTTGATAGATGCAGTAGACAACATGACACACGTTTACCTATGCAGCAAACCTGCACATCCTGCACATGTATCCTGGAACTTAATTTTTAAAAATTAAAAAAAAAATGTGTCCTTGAATTTACTTTATCATGGTTCTCAAACCATGGGATTAAACTTTGAGGTAATGCATGGAGGAAAGGTAAATACATTAAAAGGAATGTGGCCAGGAGTGGTTGCTAAAGCCTGTAATCCCAGCACTTTGGGAGGCTGAGGCAGGAGGAACCTTGATCCCAGGAATTCAAGATCAGCCTGGGCAAGAGAGTAAGACCCCTGGCTCTTAAAAATTTTTTAAATAAATAAATAAATAATAGAAATATAATAATAGAATCTAGACTAGCTTATTATGAAAATCGTTTTTAAAACTTTAATAAAACCCATCCATGTATAGAATTCCTTGAGCCAGTACCTTGCCCCAATTTTCCTCTTACCACTTGTTTTCTCTTTTACTGAAGTCCTTATGTTGTATCTACCATTATTAAGCTAATTTAAAGTATATTCTGGCCTTTCATCGCTACATTTAAATTACACTAATTTGAACATTTACATATCAAAGTTCAGAAAAAAAATGATCAATTTATTGATCAATTTATTCAGCGAATAATTCCGTTGTATTTCCAATGTCTAAATTTCAGGTAAGTTTCTATTAATTTTTGAGTAGAAGAAATATAAGTTTACTCATACCTTGGAATATCTTGATTGCTGGAAACCTTCAGGAAGGTGTTTTTTAGAAGTGTTCTTTAGCATATAAACAACAATATAACTTTAGAAAATGACCCTCCAGCCTGACACAACTATCTTTAATTGTCCATATTGCCTTTTTGTTCCCATCCTCCCCTCATTCATAACTCTAAATCTACGTGCTGATTTTTAATCTGAAAGTTTATCCTGGTTTTTCTATGTTACTACATAAATAGACTTTGTATTTAACGAACATCTGTTTAATATTATTGCAATATATAATATTATTGGGTTTTCTGGAGACAGACACTGAGAGTTTGGAGTGTAAGATGTGGATCCGATATTAACATCTGTAATGGGAAGAGAGGGGACAGGGCTGCATGCAGAGAAAGCTAAACAGTGAAGGGGGCATAATAGCATGTCTGCCAACTCTGCAAGAAGCTCTGGAGTGAGTGCTGAATGTGCAAATGCCCCATAGTGGGCCCAAATGCCAGACGGTTAGGCCCCTTCACTTTCACTCTGCATAATCATCTGATTTGGGCTGCTCTGGGCAGGGCATGATCTCAGGAAAGTGAGTTCTTTGCAACTGAAGCCGACCATGAACTGACTGTCACTGGAGACTGCCTACTGTCCACACTCCCTGAAGGCGGGCAGTAGATCCCCATGTCCACCACACTCATCCATCTTTGAGTGCTTATGACAGAAACGAATGTCAGGCTGGCTGAAATGCTACTGAAGATCCAGGTATAGCTAGACGCATGTGCTCAATGGACACTGGGAGGAATCTGTATTTCCTTTTCATTTCTGGGTTGACTTTGTTCTTGGGTAGGCTCTTCCTTCCTACTGACAAATATGGCTACCAACAGCCAGAGCTGACGGAGCACACTGCTATTTTAAAGTTTTCAGCAAATTTCAAGAGACTGACATTGATTCAGGAAAGGGTCTACCCTAGGAATTTAGGGACATGAACGGAAAGCTCTTAAGTTTGATTATTCATTGAAAGATTGAGATGCTATTGCTCAAAGAAGACAGAAGGGATGTCGGACAGGCAAAAACTGTAACAGTTTATTTTCCTTGACAGTCGTGGGTCTAAGGGGTAAGCAGCTGAGTTAAGCTAGGACAATCAATTCTTACTTCCTAAAATTAGAAACTAGGCAGAGATATTGTCCCTCAGTGCTGTTAGAACTGAATTATCTGAAGGTAGCTTCTTGAAGGAGTTTTATTTCTGTAATTATTTTCAAGTCAATTTTACCATCTGGCTTTACATTTTTAGAACCTTGGTCAAGTTCTTTATCTAAAAAATGTGAATATTAATGGGACATTGAAATAGAGATGTTTTTAAACTTGAAAGACTATATATATATATATATATATATATGCACAAATCCTGACATTTTGTAAGGGATCAGTAATGTAAACTGTTGTTATTACTAATAGCAGTAATACTAGTAGTGATATAGAACATTTTTAATCAAAGAGCTATCATGGTCTAAATAGCATGCTAGACACTATGTAAATTACAAACACAAATCAAACATAAGTCTTATGCTTAAGGAGATTCCAGTCTGGTGAAAGGAATAATTAATATATGTTAATTATATACAGTATATTTTACAGTTCATTTGGAAAAACAGACTTTGAATATCTGGCCCCTATAGTGGTAATTTTGCATTATATTATTACATATTAATAAATCAGATGATTTTTAATATATATATACACATACACATATGTATACATATAATGTATGTGTGTTTGTGAAAGGCCAAGATAAAGAGAAGAGGGGAAAATATTTTAAACCATTTGAATAGCTTCTAAAATTTACATACGTTTGTATAATACAAACCATGGCTGAATTTGGTATGCCAACTTCCTGAACAAAAAAAAAAATCGAAATATGTTCATCACAGTAGGAAACGATATGGCCGCTACATACAATTTTAGCATCTAGTTAATATCTGTTCTTAGTTTAATTACTTCAAAGTGTCAACATTTTGATTCACAAGATTAAACAGAAGACAATTCTTAAAGTGTCTATTTTTAACTCACTGGTGTGATACTCCTACCTGACTTTAAATATATTGGGTTTTTCCCTTTAGTATAAATGGGGAGCTTTATTGCCAAGATATGACCAAATTAGAACTTAGTTGAAACTTCCCGGTGGCAGGGATTATATCAAGCTCATCTGTGTATGTTTGACAGTGCCTGGTATATAAAAGATCTTCATATATTTGTGTCTTTTTTTAAATGAAGCAAAAAGTACCTGTCAAGGTCATTAGGAGAACCAGGTATTCTCCCTGACCCATTACTTTTCTTTTCGTTTTTTGTTTTTTGTGTTTTTTGAGATGGAGTTTAACCCTTGTTGCCCAGGCTGGAGTGCAATGGCGCGGTCTCTGCTCACTGCAACCTCTGCCTCCCAGTTTCACGCGATTCTCTTGCCTCAGCCTTCCTAGTAGCTGGGATTACAGGCACCCACCACTACGCCCAACTAATTTTTCTATTTTTAGTAGAGATGGTGTTTCACCATATTGGCCAGGCTGTTCTCAAACTCCTGACCTCAGGCGAACCATCTGCCTCAGCCTCCCGAAACGCTGGGATTATAGGCATGAGCTACCGTGCCGGTCCAACCCAGTACTTTTCTATAAACTTTTCACTAGTAATCTTCAATGAGATAGGAGCTTATGCTGAAATATGAGTCGACTATGGTGTAGACACACTGTTTTGTTCAGCTAACTTTTTTTTAGCAAGACTTTCTGAATGAAGAAAGAAATGCATTAATTTAGAATCTTAGTTCACCATAGACTGTTTACTGACCTGGTTTTTTAAGGAGCATTGGTATAGTGTATGCTCCAAGGGGCTAGAATATGTTGTCACAAGCAAACCTTAATGCAGAGTTTTCTATCTTCAAACATTTGGATGGCAAGGTAAGAAGTGAGTGATCATTAAAAAAAAATTGAAAGTGAAATGTTTTTTATTGCCTTCATTTTTATAGGGTATATATTTTGCTGGTTGCTGTATAAAAATTTAATTCATTATTATAAGTTACTGGTTATAAATTTGTCTTATTCACGATCTGTGCCCTCTGCAAACAAGCAAGAGAAATATTCTAAGTTACTATCCAAAATAAATACTTTATTTTCCCAGTGTTACATGTAACCAGGAGGCCTTGGTTGTGAGGCCAGATGAAGTCTCAGCAGTAGGGTCATGGAGTAAGGCAGCAGTCAAGATGAGCTGGGACTGAAGAGATTGATCAACCTCTAGGGTTTTCTATGCAAGACTGAATGTTCCAGTTCAATATATTATGCCCACGATGACATAGAAAAGATTGTTGAACAACAGAGAAAATATATACAGCTACATCGGTTGCAGATGTGAATGGTGCTTCCTACAATTGTGGCAAGCACAATCTGTAAAATTTTATATGGCGGTCCTGACCTCTGTGGGTCAGTAGAAACACCTGAGGACTTACTATCAAATGTTTGAGTATGACAGCAAAAGTGTAGATGCTTGAAAATGCCAAGGGTCAAGATGGACAGCAATGCCTTACCTGTAGTTGACAAATCTGCTAAAGAATAGGGCGATAACTAATGGCTACTACTGTAGAGAGTAGATGTCAACTCTCACGGGAAATTGGGGCTTATAAAAAAAAATATTTTTTAGAGTTCTAGTCAAATTCACTGGAATTTGTGATAAAACTAATGTCTTTAAAGAACAAGTGATCCAGTAAGAACCAGGAAAATCTGTCCTTCTGTGGCCTTCAGATTGGCCAGAGATCCTTGCACATACACCATATATTAATAGGAATTACCCAGGGATAATATTAAAAATATATTCAGTAAACAGCATAGTGGGGTTATCGGCCAATCAGAATAAATGTTGACTATAGCTGGGAAAACAGCGTTGAGAGGACCTTGCTGTGCCAAGTATTAACTCTCTAGTTGCTGCACCACGGTGATGAAAATGGCTGACTTTTCCCATAGAAATGATATTTATGCTTTTTTAAAAATAAACATAGAAATCGACCCTCCTGGTCTTAATATTTGAAACATATTTATCTCATCTGAGTTCCTTCCTTAGAAAAAGGAATCTCTAGTGAGGGACTGAAATGCCTCAGATCACTGCACCCAGACAATGAGACGCCAGCCCCCTCATCCATCATGATTGCTTCGTTGCCCCTCCCTAATTCTTGTTTTCCCACCTTTCCGGCTATATAAACCCCCCAATTTTAGTCAGTCGGGGAGAGATGGATCTGAGACTCACCCTCCATTCTCCCAGTTGATGTCCGTCTAATAACAGCCTTCTTCCCTGACAATGCTCCTCTCAGTGGTTGGCTTTCCGCGTAGTGAGCAACAGGATGTAGGCTGCACCCTGGCACCATGTAACATGGAATTAGGGCGCTAGACCACAAATATGGCTGCATATTGGAATCAACTGTGAATTGTTCTTTTGAATTCTGATAGTATTATTAGAGATTCTGATTAATTGTTATTAGGGGGTGGTGTAGATATGGGTAGTTTAAAAGTTCCCGGATGATTCCAGTATGCAATAAAGTGTGAGAATCACTGACTTAGCATTCAGACAATGAGAACATCAAGAATGAAACAGTACAAACCCTTCTCTCCTACACGTTAGTGTATAAAAACTTTGTTATTAATCACTTAAAAAATAGCTCACTTCAGTTTCAATGGTTTATTTTAAAATTTTCAGGAAATGGATCCGAGTAGATTTCATATTCTCTTATTATCCAAATTCCCTCACTAGTGTCCATCTTCCAAGTTCTTGTCAATGTCAAATTTTTGTTTTGTCTTTGTTTTGTAATCGAGGTTATATGCATTGTCTTATGGTTAGCATTTTATTTCGCAAAATGGTGTGAAAAGGTTTAATTGCTGTATAGACACCATTTATGAAGTGCTTTTTCTTTCTTTCCTAAAGAATTTTAATCAACAGAAAATCTTTCAATCCAGCTCTCTTCTCCTGGAAGAAAATATGCATGGAAATTCCTTTCTTACATGCTCTTATTGAAACCCCGAATCAGTATCTGAAATGTGTTCTATGCTAGAGCAGGTTGGGCTTCAAGCTTCGTCTTGGCAAGATACAGAAATTAAAGTCATGGGCCAATTTTTGAATTAACCTGAAAATTCTTTTTTATGTGCATATGAAAACATGTCTTTGAAACATTTTGCCAAAGGCTTCTTGGTCTTCTGGTTGTTACATAAAAACATGGTCATCCCAAAGGGGGGGGATAAGAAACCCAACTATGTTCCACCTTAATCAGATTCACAATCATGTCCTAATGTAATCTGTCCTAATCCATTTCGGAGGAAGACAACCATTTATGATTCTCAGAGACATGTGGGAATAAATGTGACTATACGGAAAGTCCCTGGGTGTTCTGTATACTATATTTGCTAGTTCATAAAAAAGCTAATTGCATTTCTGAAAAGAAGGCTTTATGGATGCAACGTATATTCTAAATGCAGAACCCTACTCTGTCACCCCACAGTTATATGGTTCTTATCCTTTCGCCATATACTAACTATATTCTGGATTACAGTAACTTATTTTGTAATAAAAAGCACACACATCACTGTATTAGCCTGATCGTATATGTCAATGTTTCAGAGACAGTTCTATTTTCAGTTTTGCTGGGGAAAAAAAATAGGTAACACTTAGCATTGTAAGTAACATATTACCCTATAGTAAAATAGAAAATGATTGGTTCCTGATTTTTTTCCCAATGCCTTGGAAGATAAATACATTAAGTGGCTTGTTAGAAGACCTAGCATAATTTTGTTTCTGAGAAGCTATTATAGAGAATGCTTCCAAGGGTAATGAATCCACAAGTTTATTCTGCAATGAAATCCTTTTTCATGGATTTTATTTTTCATTACAAGCATGTTTTTAAAAAAGCAATGTTTTCTGTAAACAGAACTGGTACTAGACAATACGCTACTGAAGCAAGCCAGAAATGTAAATAATCAAAGGGTTTTTATTTACTTTTCTGCAATAATCATGAAATCATACTGACCTAACATCTCATAATTTATTTATTTTTCATGTGATATAATTTTTTCTTTATCTCTGGCCCCTTTCAATTGTCATTTGTAGCTAAATTATCTCTGCTTTGCTCTCTTTGGCTATAAGAACTCTATTGCTTCACTTAGTCAGTGATGTGGTTTCAAAGGCCATGCAGTACTCATGGAAGTTTCAGGGATAGCATAATTGCCTTTGTCAGGGAAAGTGATCTTCGAGGATGTCTGGGAATCAGATCTTCTCTCAAAACTACGAAAAATCCCAAGTTAACTGATTGACAAACATGATCATTTATAATTGAATTAAAACAAAGTAACATCTAAATTTAAATAATAAAGCTTCTTTAGGCCGTGAATGGAGAGATATTCAGCTATTTAACTTTTTAATGTTTGACCATACCTCTGGTCAACATTAAAGCTTAAATATCAGGTCCCCGACTCCCTAAATATTTGGCAAATGAACTTCACCTACCCCTCATCCCCACTGCTACTTGCTCCACCAAAGAAATACCTTAATCTTTCATCTAGTATTCTTCTCTCCATCTTCCTCCTTTCTCTCAAGAGTCCCCAGTGACTTCTTGAGAGATAATTATGCCTGTAGCTCAGGGACTTAAAGTAATCACCAGACCTGGCATGAAAGAATGCTGGAATGCAAGCTGAAGTGGGAAGCAACAAAGATTCAGTGCAGATATTATGAAAAGGGAATGCATTACAGCAATTACTCAGTTGGCCTGATTTCTGCCAGCCAACAGAATACAGCAAGGAGGCCAAAGCATAAACACCACCTAGTATTACTCATCATGACTCATTGGCATTTGGTGTTCAGGACCCAGTGGAAGTCTTTGCATAAAGATCTAGAAGCTTTGGTACCAAAGCTTCTAGAAAAGAAAAACAAAGCTCATAGACCTTTTGGCTTTTATTCAGCATAGCATCAACTTCTCCCTGTGTCTGCCTTTAAAGTTGGAGGTTACAGTCAGGAGCTGTATTTAGAGAAGCTTAATCGGGAAATATCATGTAAAGTTGTGAAGTGCTGCTAGAGTGAACAGTTAGCTGATTTGATGAGAGTCAGTTGCAACTGACAATGAGGTTGAGAGTGTGATTGTTGCTTGGGCTGCGGGCATTCATGCTGTCACAGTCTATAACCCAAATCCCCACCAGCCACCTATTAATGCTTGATTTTATCACAGTGGATGAAGGAAATAGCACAGAATAATCAACATAACTTGAGAAAATTGTAAGTGTATGCTGAAATAAGAGTAGTGCTGTCACATCACAAATGTAGCCTGCATTATCAAAAAGATATGACAAGGAGGAAAATGGGAAACCTATACATGTTTTGGAAGGAAGTTCCAGTTTTCCTAGAACTGGCCCTATTTGCCTCAAACAGTCCTAGCGTGTGTGATTTTCCTGGAGTAATTCTTAATTTCACTCTAAAATTGAACCAGTTTGGACAATGAATGATATAGCCTCATTCTCACTTTATCCAATTTGACATGACAAAGAAGGATGAGAAAGCAGATTTATTTAGAGCATCTGTGATGTGTCTTGCGTTTCACATGTGCTACATAAAGTATCTGTATTAACTGTATTATTTAAACGAAGTAAAGCAATACATTCTACTGGATGGTGTTGATACCCAGCAATGAAGGTGCTTGATTACATAAAGGATCATTAATTTCATTAATCGTGTAAGTATTTTAATCCAGATTTTAGTAGTTTTCTAGCAATTTTTCATAAGTTATATAAATTTCCTGGAAAAGGATTTAGAAGGGAAATTTATGAAATTAAAAGAAAAATTCTAAACTATAGATAAGCCAAACAGTTTCACTTGTTCTGACCCCTAACATTCACATAGCTGAATGGAGATTACCAGAATTATCCAGTGAACTGTCCCATGTCCCAGTTGGTAGCTTAAGGCACTGAATAATGGAATCCATTGAGTGCTAAATACATCAATTATCTATTTAATTTAGGACATTCATGGCCTGTTATAATTGTTCTGAATACTGGTAGCTTTAATTAAGGAACAAGGTTGTAGTATTGGTTAATATTATGAGCTAAAAGACAATTGTTTCTAGTTTTCCTCTCTATAATTTTTTGTGTACCAGACATGTGCATGCATTTTGCTCAAGATTATTTCCTTAGACAAGAAATTTAAAGCCAGACTTCTTTATGACAGCCAAATGTGGCCATGCCATGCCATCTTCTTACATATGACCAATTGTGGCAGCAGAATGGATTCTGAACCAACCTGCATTGATTATTAGACTAGATAGCACGTTCACCTTAAGTGAGGTTAGGGACACATATTTTGTGAAGCTTTAGGGGACAGAAACTGAAGCACTAAAAAATTATTTTAATCAATGTTGCTGCTCATAACAGCAGCTAATAAACCATGTGAAGCATCAGTGCGAACTACATTTTCTTTTTCCTTTCTAACAATTCACTTTGGAGGCGCACAAGCCTGGATTACGGCAACAGCTGTTTTGGAACTAGCTTTGTTGGTTTAATCAAATGTATTTGCACTTTACGTCTTTTCTATGTTACAGTTATTTATTATTATTAAATGATATTAGCATGATCTGGGGCCATAAAGCATACGATTTAATTGCATAGGTTTTTTGAAATTTGCAACAGGATTGGTAACCTGTTGCCACTTTTTTCCTTTCATTTAGGGCATAAATCACTAAAGAACAACTGAAGTAGCTCGCTTTGATTTTATTTAGTGCTTTGGATCCTAACCCATAAGGGAAGTGACTGAGATTCACACATTTTTTTTTAATTAATTTGATTTCAAAACTTGCAGGAAGCTGTCACAATGATTCAAAACTGTTTTCTCTAAAACAATAAGTGTAATCTTTGATACAACTGGGCCAATTAGATGCATTGTAAAGTAAGTGCGGGAATAGAAAATTAGGTCAGCTGAATGGTCCAATGGTGACAATAAAACGCTGTGCATGAATATTTCCAAATACTTACTGTAGTAATTGCCACAACAATGAGTCCTATGAAATGAACCTGAGGGTTCCCTGCGTACTAATTTATTTCACTTACTACATATGGATACTGACTAAGGCAGCTTCACTTTGCACTTTCAAGGAAGAGGAAAAATCCAGAACTGTCTCTAAAACACTTTTGGTACAAATTTGGACAATGAAGAAAATTGGGCACTCAATTAGGCAGTAAAAAAATTACTCCAATTTAGAAACAAACTGACTGATGAAGCCAAGTAAAATAATAGACCTCATAGTACCACGAGCATGTAAATCAAACCTAAATTAAAGTGAATATTGTTCAAACAACTATAACTTGATTACATCAGTTTTAATCACTTGGTCGTTCAGCCCTGAAACACAGTTTTTAAAATACTACTTTATTTTTCTTGTATATAGTAATCATCCTTTCTATGTATGCTGTGCATATCCAGGATACTTTTATCAATAGAACAAGATAGCTATTTATTTCTATATTTCATAATTTATATATGATTCATTTAATCATGAAATGTTTATTAAGCATCTATTCTATACTAGCCTCATTCTAAGGACTGAGGATACGGTTATGGGCTGGATAACAAAAGCCCTGCATACTGAAGATGAACAGCCAAGAAAATAGTACCAATAACTTTAAGAAGTATTATGATAATGGAGGTCAAAGTCACACTGGGAGCATGAAGGGGTATCTCACCTCCTCTGGGATGTGTGTGTGTGTGTGTGTGTGTGTGTATGTGTGTGTGTGGTAGGGTTGGGAAGAGGAGTCTTAAAGGGGCATCTCGCCTAGTTTGGGGGGTGTGTGTGTGTGTGTGTGTGTGTGTCTGGTGGGGTTGGTTAGAGGAGTCTTCCCGGAGTAAATGACGTTAGAGACTTGAAGGAGTTAGCCAGGAATGAAGGCAGGACAGAACAGTCCCTAGATGCAGCTCCTCAATTAATTGTTCTTCCTGGATATGATCCTCCTTCATTCCAGAGTTTCCTAGAGTCCAGTGAGAGCTCCAGAATGTAGTCAAAACCTGGTCTCTTTGAGCTAGATCCCAACTTGACATAGGTATGTTCGCCTGTTGTGTTCGTGTTGTTGTTTTTATTATTATTAATCAACAACATTTAGGAATTAAAACATTTCCGTTCAAAATTCACACTTTGGGCTTCTCTTAAAAAAATAAAAGGAAGCTCTGGCAATAGTGATCTTGGCTCCCTGGGTAGCAGTTAATCCCTTGGATCAAATAGGACTCTCCAGCATACCACAATCCCTTCATTCTTTACTAATCCTCAGTACAAATGACTGTCCCTAATATTTCATACTTCACGTCCTCAACTTCACCCACTTAGGTCACTTTCCTGGCATCTATAGACATTTCGGCTTGTGACATAGGATTAATGCTATTCCAGGTTTTAAGTAAAAGAAACACCTGATATTTCATAGCCTTTTGGGTGTTGAGTTAAGCTGATCCCTCACTGCAGGGTGTATGTGTGTGGATATATCCCACAGATGTTTAATTCACATTACCGATATATAAGACACATCTTCCTGGATATTTTTTTAGTGGTTCTGTTTTTCTTGCTCATACCTTGCCCACGTATATACAGGCAATTTTGTTATTGATCTCAAATGAACTGCACATAATTGCTTAAACAAGACACACATTCAAATATACAAAGTGTCATTTTTTAAGTAAAGGGATATGCATGAACTCTAAAGAAAATAAGATTAAAAAGAGAATTTAAAACATACTCAAGCCTTAAATATTTGTGATTTGTGAATGATTCTTTAAGCCTGTCTAGGCAAGCAAGTTCATTGAGGACTTTTTTTGAGGCAGATAAAAAAACACTCATATTTCAATGTTCAAATGAAAAATGCAGAAGGACATCACAAAATGAACAATTTGGTAAAGGCATCTGGACAACACCTAGGGGTAGATGACCATACAACTGAGAAAATAATATGGCAGCCTTAATGGACTCATTCACCATGCACTACGCACTTTAGTGTCTTCTTGGGCTCCTTTAAACTGGGTATTAAACATTTGTAATTAAATTGAGGCTCATGGTGTGTGAGAAGAGAGATGTTTCAAGTTTGTTTCTTCTTGAGTGTTTAATAAAAGAGGAATAAGTGAGTGCTACTGGAGGGAGAACAACACTTGCTTACAAGCTAGGAATTCTGAATTCCTGACACAAAGCTAGTCCTGCTCTACATATCATGAAAGACATTTGATTGGACTTAGGCATGAGGCATTATGAAGTATTAAGAAAGAGTGAATGAGGAACAAAGAGGAGTGACTTGGGATAGGGGTCATGGTACTGACCTTCCAGCAAAGTAAGGGTCAGGGGAGCTCACATGGTGGGGACGGCAGAAAAGTGAAGAAGGAAGGACCCCAAATCTGCAGTCATTAGACTGGATACGATTGATTGTCACTCAGCACCCATTTCTTGCTCATTTCTGTGTTCCTCCCTTCACTACAGAGCTGGAAAGTTAAAGGCCCCATTTCTTACACTTTCTTACAGGTAGAGTTCTAGAGAGGAAATAGGTCTCTCCAATCTGATGTGCTTTCAGAAGATCTAGATAGCAAATGAGATGACAGCTATCTTCTTGATATTGATTCTGACACACAAAGAAATTCCTAGAATGTGAAGGTCAAGGGACTTTTGCAAAGGCCAGCCTCAGCATTCTGGTGGCTCCCTGATCCCTGAATTGCACCTGTTTGCTCTCAACCGAGTAGTCCTAAAGTTGCCTTCTTGTTCCCTGCTCTGTCATTGTCCCTGTTTATTTCTTTAAACCCATTCTGCCTAAAATACCTAGGGCGCTCTCTATTTTTTATGCTGAATGTTGACTAATACAGTCCCACTTCCAGAATTTGAAGTTAGCAGCTGGAACCCATCCAATTGGAGAGGCACTGATAGAGGGAGGAGTCAGGATGGCTTTGTTATGGTTTGGGAAGATCTACCTGTAAATAGCATAATCCAGGCTTTTAGTTTAGAGGAGGCTTCTGGAGAAAGGCTTGGCAGAGTTGGGCACAGCCCCAAATATACAGTTGAATATTGGAAGTTGTGTCAAGGCAGCACATATAAAGTAAGAAAAAATATAAAGGGAAATTAGACTAAAGCATTATTCCATTGGTTGGACAAATAATGAGTTAGCAGTACCGTGAAAAAAAATTTATAACTGTTAAGCTTTAAAAAAAAAAATCCCAGGTCCTAGATTGTTACGTTTTTCTGGCTCCAAAATTTCTGATAGATAAGGAAGAGCGTTGGGTCATGTCCTCTTCAAGAGCAAATAAAGATTTGATGTAAAATTATGTGCTCTAAATTTCTCTTTAAATGAGAAAAAATGAATCCATGAAAATACCCATTTCTGGCAATGATGCTGAGAAACTCACTCTTATGTTGTAAATTTGTTCAAACTTTCTGGGAATAATTTATAATATGTTCCAGGAGCCTTAAAAATGTATCACTGAATTTGTCATGCTACATTTTGAAAAATACGTTCAGAAAATAATTTTTAAAACATGGGAACACTAGATGATGAAAAGTATTCATCACATTATTTTTAGTATTATAGAATCATACAACTATTAAAAATAAGATACTTAGGTCAATATAATAAGTTTAAAGGATTGTTACTTAGATACTGACATTATCTTTAAAAGGCACTATATAAACATAGAATCGTGTACACTGCAGTATTAAATTAAAAAGCAAATACAAAATAAATATATACAATAACTATGTAAGAATGACCAAAGAAAGTTTTGTGGAAAAAAGATGTTTTATCATCCTATCCTCCTGTTGAACTTAAATATCCTGGTTTCAAAGCATCACCAAACAAGATCTCCAGAGGAGCTGGATGCGGTGGCTCACGCCTGTAATCCTACCACTTTGTGGGGCTGAGGCAGGTGGATCACCTGAGATCAGGGATTCTACACCAGCCTGGCCAACATGACGAAACCCTGTCTCTACTTAAAACACAAAAATTAGCTGGGCATGGTGGTGCTTGCCTGTAATCCCAGCTACTCAGGAGGCCGAGGCAGGAGAATTGCTTGAAGCCATGAGGCTGAGGTTGCAGTGAGCCGAGATTGTGCCACTGCACTCCAGCCTGGGCAACACAGCGAGACTTGGTCTCAAAAAAAAAAAATACTGGGCCCACTGATGTCTTATTCTTCTCACTGTGCCTCCTTCATTAATGAAAGAAGTGTCCCCGAGGCTCTTCCCTGTGAATATAGACAGCTGGTGGGTTTGCTGACCTTGTGTAGTTGATCTATTCAATGATGCCCACCTAGATGAGCTTTCTATGTCCTTCTTATAAGTGTCAGGCACTTTCAACTTCACCTCATTTACTACAGCCAGCATCATCACCAATCCTCTACGCAGCTATCCCATTAAGGAATTATACAGGCTCAGACATCCTTGCCAGCAGGTTAAATCTGATGCCAATGAAAGATACCCAATGATAACCACTCCTACCCAGCCTTGTATTTTGGGCCTCCTGTGTCAACACCTTTATTCATTCTCATACATACTCTCCCTGTCCCTGCTAGTTCATATTGACCAGGACCTATGATGAATTTTGGTGAATATTCCATTTCTTCCCATCCCGTGCAAAAATGGTATCTTCCCACTAAAACCATGCTGATAACAGATTCTATTTATTGGACTAGAAATAATGAGAGGAGAAGGGGCAGGTTGTGAAGAGAAAGAAATGTATTTTGTGAGGCATCTGCTTTATGTGAACTCTTTGTAGACCCTCTAGGCAAAAGGAGGTTATTCTTTCTTAGCAGGCAGAAGGTGTCATTTTAATCAGCTTGGAGGATTCATGTGATTCTGGGAATACAGGTTCTCCTGTGTGTGACCTAATTGTCTTTATCCTGGGTCTCAAGGTCCCTTTCCTTCCCTATTAGACCGAACTTTAACATGGACAACTTGCTGGAGCTGTAAACTTAGTATCCTTGTTAACTCCACAATCATAATGATCTCATTTTAGGCCTGACTTCATTATAGTTTTGCCTCTAAGTGCAGGAGATGAGGGTCTCTTTAACCCTGCCATGGAGGTCTTCTGACTTTCGCAGTGTATGCTAAGGTAATAGTTGGATGAGCCTATCATTATCGTTTATCAAGATTTTTATAGCAACTAGAAAAACTCAAGTAACTCCATAATTCTTACAATAACCATTTGTCACCATATTTTTCAAGGACCAGTGCTGCTCTTCCACCTGTGTGCTATCCTATTCCAGCATAGGCGAGAGTTAGTAATTGTCACCCAAGGGTTATCACGACCCTACTTATCACCAGTAGAAGGTACTTGCTGTCATCATATTTCAGAATGCCATCATGATGGTCTGCTTTCCCGGTACTAATTGCATGAGTTTAGGTTTCCCCAAAGGCAGATGCTAAGATAAGATTTCGGCCCATGTGTTTCTTTGGGGGATGAACAGGAAGCATGGTGAAGTTATGGAAAGGAGAGGAAGGGAATGAGGTAAGAATAAGAGGGTGAGCACTATGTGGGAACTTAGTGGGAAGCTCAGTCCCACCAAAGAAGGTCTCAGAGGTGAAGTAGAATATATCTCAAGATCTCAGACTTATCCCACTGAAGTGCAAAGAGGCTGGCATATTTATTCACTAACTCGCATTTCTTATTGTTGAGGACCATTGCTGGGACATTAACTCCCTGGCATTCCTGACTGCTTCCACTGCTAGAGGATTCTCAGAGGCAGAAAAATGCAGAAAACCACTGGCCTTGAATATGACCATCTGAAATTTCCTTTGCAGGTGAACTAAAAGGATATGGGCGGAGTACTAAACATGCTTGTTAGAGTTAGGGAACATCTCCAATGAAGAAACATTACAGTCTGATAGTGCTTGCCCCAGTTTATGAGCACTCTGGGGTGCTTCACAGCATTTAACACCATAGCAATTGCTTAGCTGATGGACTACAAACATATGGCATAATCCCAGGACACCCTGCAAGGCCATTCTTTGAGAAATCAACAATATTAAGAAGGTATCTGAATCGCAGCTCTGAATTGCTCTCAGGATGTGAGGATGGTCTCTTGCTTAGATGCCATATAATTACTGAGAAATGTATGAATTGGAGAAAGAAGAGTAGGTAAGCAACAAAGAATGAATGAAAGTAAAGAAAAGGAAGGATTTCAATATACTGTTTAGACTGCTCTCTAAAACAGACATCTTTAGCATATCCATGTGTATTTATGTGTGTGTTCATGTCAAATAGATAAAATATACATGCATAGATAATGCATACCTTTGTCATAAAATCTTACATATATGCGTATTTGCGTACTTAGAAAAAATTAACTTTGCATGCTTTTTGTTAGACCTATAATATCTTAAGACTCAAAGCCAACATGTGATCTTAACTTTCTCTCCTGAAGATTTATGAATTGCATAAGGAAATTAACTGAATTGATAGATAGATACGTAGACAGACAGAAGGTCTATATTTATAGATCATTAAAATATAGAAAGGTCTTATGGCAGGTCAAAAGATAGAGTACATGGATTTTAAAGGGTCACATAAGTCTTTATTAAGATTGCATTTAAGCTGGACCTTAACAATTAGAACTTGGGTATGCAGAGATGGGAGGGAGTGGGGAGCAAATACAGACTAGACAGTCCATGGGGAAGAAACAGTTTAGGCAACAAGTTCAATACACCAACTAAAATAATATACCAACTAAATTAATAATAATAACAAGAAGCTTTGTATTTCAGAATTTATTGTCCTAGGAATTACTGCACAATATTGGAGCTGAAATATGTCCCATGGTAAAATGCCCACCTCTGGTGTTTCTTTGCATCTAAAACAAGTTAACAGATAATGTGTATAATTTCACATAATTACAGTAAAAGGTTACTGCCAGTGAAATGGCCACAAGGGGTATTAAAATAACAAACGGCTAAGTGACGCTTCTTTGCTTCTTCTTCCTGGCGCACTCTGTTAGCGAATGGGGTGGAAAAATCAGGAACAAAATGTCGTCCTTTGCTGCTTCTCCCCTCTTGGGCTGATCTCCCCTTTGACCTTTTGGGGTTCAGGTTGTTTCCAGACATCATTTGCACACTCTTTTCTCCTCCTTCCCTGGCTTAGTACTCAGTGTTTCCACAGCAGATTAATGACAGCTAATAATATCTGATATATCTGGACATTGCCACATAATGAGTTGCAGTCCCACTGGGTCCCAGAAGTGTCACCACTAACAAATTCGCCAGACCTGCACATAATTAGCATGTAAAGGGAGTGATCGTGTAGTAAATCTGTAGGGGAAGATGGATAGCCCAGGAGAGAAAATATTAGGGGAGAAAAATCCCTTCTTAACATGCCTTACTAAATATATGTTTCTTGGCAAGAATATTTTCTTGATAACAAACTGTGGACAGGTTACCTTAACAGTAACATTATTCCTTTCATGGCTGATAGGCAGAATTTCATTATGTCACCACTAATGTTTCAATATTTCTGCAAAATGTCACCCTATGTAAATTAGGAGAGGTTAGGGTTTCCTTTGCAGTTTTCTTTAAAGATGCACAACCCCCTTTCCATAGTGGCCTGTGCTCACTTTCTCTCCTCTTTGACAGGCTGGAATTTAGTAAAGAAACCTACGGAAATTTTGCCTTTAGCTTGCAAAAGCTAAGTGAAATAGTATACATAATCAGAGACATTGCCCTGAAAACTATAAATGGAATTTCCACTAGCAGGTGAAAATAAAAAGAGAGAAAGAATCCAGAAACCACAGTGTGCCTAGTATGATTACCCACTTGGAAGCTGATTTCTCACATGATGCGGAGCATTTAGACCTACATGATAATTTTAGGATTTGTCTCTCGCAGCCAGAACAAAAATGGAAATGTTTCTGATTGTGTTCATTTGGGCATGAGAGTTTTGCCCTGATGCTTCAAACCCAGCACAGTAATCCAGGCCAGAATAAGGCCTGCTACTTGAAAGAAAACAGTAACAGCAAAAATGACATAAAAATCAGCCTGTTGAGGGAGACACTTCTGAAATGTGGATCAACACTTTTCCTGCAACAGTTAGGAAACTGAGCCATAGGGCCTAGGTCAAAGTATGAAGTTTTAACAACCAAGCCACAAAAAGAGCATTCATGCCCTGGGCCTTGGGGAGACATGCTGTGGAGACTCCCTCTCTTTGACCTTTGACTTGGGATGTGTGGCCAGTGTCTGCCTCTGATTTTATGCTTCACAATTCTTCCAATAAACATAGGGAAGGAGGGAGGAGAACATTGTTCCTTGAAGCAGGATTTTGAGAAGACAGTCCCAGATGCTCAGAGCAATCTGGTAGGCAATCAGCACTTGCAGCCTGATAATTACCCTGTAAGATGATCAATAAAAACCCTAAGGGCAGAGACTCTTTTTCATCCCTCAATTCACCGCACTCAGGTCTCTGCCTCTCAATACCCCTGAAAAGTGACATTTGTGACCTCCAAAACCATCCCTTATAGGTCTTTTTGATTTTCATGGTCTTTATCTTCAGTGGGCAATTCCACTCACACATATGATCTCAAATGTCCTTACATCTTCTGATTCCTAAATGCATGCTCCCAAGACCTGTTTAGCCAATGGTCTACTGAACATCTACTCCTGAATGGCCCAAATGCTTTCCAGCCCTAATATGTCTAAAATTCAACTTCTGTGTCAGCCAACACAGCCCAACCTCAACTCTTTCTTCCTATGTTGAAAAATGTGATGGTGTCACAAGTCATCCAGTGTCCAAAGCCATTCAAGGAGTCATCCTTCCCTCACCCTTCTATTCAGTCAGTGATACAATTTTCTTAAATGCCTTTCATAGTCACTCCCTTCTCTTTGAGTCTTTACTTCTTTACCCTTGATTTATGTCCTAGATTATAGAACACATGCTGAAAGGTCGCCTGATTTGAGTCTTATCTTTACCCATCCTTCTGCTATCAGAATGATGTTTCTAAAACCCAAATGCAACCACATGATTCATTTCTTATAAGCCCTTCAATGACTCCCCATTACCAAAATAATCAAGCTCAAATCCCTAAATTCCTTAAAGTAGCAGACACAATTCTTTGCCTGGCTTCTGATTTGTTGAGGTCTGATCTGCAGACCTTGACCTAGCGATGGATGAACAAATTCACTTAGACGTAGAATACAGTGAAAGAGTGGGCTACGCATGTCTGTGACCACTCACAGACACTCTTAAGAGAGATAGCAGCCATAGCCTTGACCAGCTGGTGCTCTAGGCATTTATTTAGTATAGATTTAATAACAGAGACTCTGAGTCAACACATTTACAGATAATGATAAAGGCCGGATTCTGAGTCCTAAAGCAAACACCATTTGTGAGTGGTAAATTTGGTTGCCCTCAACCTGATAAAGCCATCTGGTCTGCAAAAAATTAGTTTTAGGACCACATGAGTAAACAAGTTATTCAGATAAACTCCCCCACATTCCCTAGTTAATTGCTGTTCTTTATCAACTAAAGGTAAAGGGGATTAGGCTGTCTTCAGCCGAAACTTCTACTGAAACTATGCAAACCTCTCGGCCTTCCAAGAAGGTTTGTGACTATATTCTATAATTTTACAATCTTTCCAACTATCCTGACTAATGTCCCACATTGGCTGACTGCCTTGCCTGCTTTATCTTGCTTATTTGCTTTTGTTGTCAGATGTAGAATCTCAGTCCTACATCTGCATCTGCATTTTAAGATTTCCAGATGATTTGAATTCACATTTAAAAATCCAAGAAGCACTGATCTAGCACACTGGTTCTCAAACTTGGCTACACATTGAATTCACCTGAGAAGCTTTTAAAACTTATAATATCTGAGTACTGTTCCCAGAGATTCTAATTGAAAGATTTGTTAGATATGACATCACAAACATGATTACCAAGGACAAGAAAAAATAATTGATAAAATTGAACTTCATTAAAGTTAAACTTTTTTGGTATTTGAAAGACACTATTAAGAGAATGAAGAAGTTGATATTTGTACTTTCATCAGATGAAAAGGTGATCAACATCATTAATCATTAGAGAAATGCAAATTAAAACCATGATAAGATACCACTGTAACACTATTAGAATGATTAAAAATAAAAAGTACACATTTTGACATTTTGCCAACTGTTGGCATGCATTTGGAAGAACTAGAATGCTTTTACATTGCTGGTGGAAATATAAAATGCTGCCACCATTATGCCAACAGTTCAGCAATTTCTTAAAATGTTAAGCATACACCTACCATGCTACCCAGCCATTCTGTGTCTAGGTATTTACTCAAGGGAAAAGGAAATGCATGTGTATTCAAAGACTCATACATGGAGGCTCATGGTAGCTTTATTTGAAATAGTTCAAAACTAGGGAAAACAAAAAAAAGTGTCAATCAGAGGAAAAATAAACAAGTTGTGGCATCTATGGAACACTACATGGCACTGAAAAAGAATGAATGGACCGTTGGTACATACAACAACATAAATGGATCTCAAAGTAATCATGCTGAGTGAAAAAGACCAAACAAAAAAAGATTATACCACATGAAGTCATTTATGCAAAACTTTAGAAAATCAAAAGTAATGTATTGTAATATAAAGCAGATTGGTGGTTGCTTGGTGATGGGAAATGAAGAGAGCTGGAACAGTCTACAGAGACCTGATGAAACATTTAAGGGGTATCACCCAAAACCTTCACCCATGTCTAGTGAAGCTAGATGTGTTCACTATCTTGATTCTGAGGATGGTTTTAACAGTGTACGCATGTGTCAAAACTTACTAAATTGTACACTTTAAATGTGTACATTGTCCTGCATGTTAATTATATCTCAGGAAAGCTGTTAAATCAGTGCTCATGTTACAACCTAGAAAAATTATCTTTTGATGGAGGGGCGAGGTGAGAAAACAAAAAAAAAATAATATAAAAACAAAAAATTATCTTTTGTTAAGTCTACATTGTGTTCCAACAATACAAAAATACATATTACATGTCTCCTTGAGTTCCCATATGCCTTCCCACATTATTTCTGTCTAGGAAACTGTCCATGGGTAAAGATTTCAATCAGTTGTCACTCCCTGTGTGAAGTCTTCCTAGGTCCCCCTTCAGTAGGTTAGATGGTTCTATTTCTTATATCGTCCTGTATTTCTTACAGTGAGGCCACTTTATTAAGACCTTTATACGTCTGCATTTGGTATTAGATGATGATCTTTTTGTGGAAGGGACTTAGAATGATTCACATAGGGATCAACATTTGCCAAGTGCTAAAAAATGTCAATGCACAGAAAGAAGTGGGTGGCTTTGGCCTGGGCTACTGCATCTGTGAGTAAATAAATTCTGGTTATGTCAAAGGACATAGAGTTGGTGGGTCAGTTTCAGATACCACAGGGTCCTTTAAGTATTGGTGGTCATTAAGAAAACACATTTTATTGCAGTTTTTAGGCAGGGTCTTGCCTCAAAAATCAGTAAGATAATTAAATAATAGAGATAACTTACAGAGTAGTAGACTGTGTAAACACTTCTGTCTCTAACTCCTTTCCCCATTCACTGTTTTTGAATAAATGAATACTGGCATAGGGAGCCTTTGTAACAAAAAGGTCCCCTGTGTACTGTAATGTCTATATTTCTCCTATTTGTGAAGCTGAATGCCCTCCTTAGTTTTCTCTACATATTTAAGTTTTAAGAATCTTTCAAGGCCCAAGCCAAAGTCTACCTAGTCCATAAAACCTCCCTTGGCTGGGCATGGTGGCTTACGCCTGTAATCCCAGCACTTTGGGAGGCCAAGGTGGGTGAATCACCTGAGGTTGGGAATTCAAGACCAGCCTGGCCCAGTTCTACTAAAAATACAAAATATTATCCCGGTGTGGTGGCACACACCTGTAATACCAGCTACTTGGGAGACTGAGGTGGGAGAATCGCTTGAGTCTGGGAGGAGGAGGTTGCAGTGAGCCGAGATTGCACCACTGTTATCCAGCCTGGATGATAGAGCGAGATTCAGTCTCAAAAAAAAAAAAAAAAAAAAAAGCCTCCCTCTCAACTGCTGTCCATAATGATTTTTTATTACTCTTGATTCTTCAGAGTAATAATTAATGTATAGTTTGATACTTATAAGCAAACTTTTTAAAAAAGTTAACCAGCTATACATGACAATAAACAATTCTTTTAGCAAGAAAGTTGAAAGCAATTTGAGATCAGGAAATATGCATTACTGCATCTTCTATGAAACCATGATGGCATCAACTGCCATGCCCTGCACATAATGTTTTTGAGGAAATTTTAAAACAGTAACTCAGAAAACTTGCTGGTTTCTTAATTACATGTTCAAATAAATATGCTGCTTAAAACTATTCAAAATAGACAAAGGCTTACAAAAAACTCTGGATTAAAAAGGTATTTATTTTCTTATAGTAAACACACACACACATATATATATATATATATAAACAATTTAGTAAGCGCATCAATTGTAAGGTAAAGTCACACTTCTTTGACTCTCAGTTCAAGAAAATAAACAAGTATCCATCATTTTCTTTCTGATGGAGAAGATAAACATTCATAGGAACTGAGTAAACTAGATAAATCCTCAAATCTTGAGATGATTTTGAATTATTTATAAATTATTATCTATTATCTGGTTTTGTGAGTCTTTTCTTTTTTTAATTTTTTTTTTTTTTTTTGAGACAGAGTCTCATTCTGTTGCCCAGGCTGGAGTGCAGTGGCATGATCTCAGCTCACTGGAACCTGAGCCTGCCTCCCAGGCTCAAGCAATTTTCCTGCCTCAGTCTCCCAAGTAGCTGGGATTACAGGTGCATGCCACTACCACCCAGCTAATTTTTTGTATTTTTAGTTTAGACAGCCTGGCTGGTCTTGAACTCCTGACCTCAAATGATCCACCCACCTCAGCCTCCCAAAGTGCTGGGATTACAGGCATGAGCCACGGCACCCGGCCCTTTGTGATTATCTTCTAATAAAAATAGCCACCATTCATTACATACTTATTTGTGCCAAATACTGTAATAACCACTAGGCATTTCCAAGGTTGTTTATTCCTCACACAATCCTATGAGGAGGGTTCTATTACTATTCCCATTTCTCAGGAGGCACATTTCTACCTGCAGGTTGAATTTGAATCACTTTACCCATACTTGCTCTTTTTTTTTCAGTATTTCCTATTCAGCCAGAAATTTGGGGTTGAACTTGACAGTCCCTTCTACCTCATACCTTACCCAAATTAATCCATTGCAAAATCCTGTCGCTTTTGTATTCTGTTTTCAGTATCTCTCAAGAACAGACATTCCTGTCCACCCATCCACAACCCCGCGGGAGCCAGGCAGCCACTGTACCTCATCTGGATGGCTTCTCCTGACCTCTGTGGGTGTGCTCTCTTTACTCTCCATTCAGTTCTCAAAGCTCCATCCAAAGTAGTTTTTTCCCCCCTCCAATCATATATTTGTTGATGAAAAGACAAATTCAAATGTTCATAAAATACTTGAAGAGATTTATTCTGAGCCAAGTATGAGTGATGCCTAGTCTGGCACAGCCGCAGATCCTGAGAACATTTGCCCAAAATGGTTGGGATACAGAGGGGTTTTACCCATCTAAGGAAGCTATAAGACATCAATCAATACACGAAAGATGTACTTTTATTTGGTCCAGAAAGGAAGGACAATTTGAAAGGTTGGACAGTGGGAACTTCCAGGTTATTGGTGGATTCAGAGATTGTCTGATTGGCAATTGGTTGAAAGATTATTATCTAAAGACCTAGAATCAATAGAAAGGAAGATCTGGGTTAAGATAAGGGGTTGCCAAGACCAAAGTTTTATCATGCAGATGAAATCTCCAGGCAGCCAGCTTCAGAGCTCTTATCAGACCCCAAAAAGGTACCAGACTCTTAGTCAACACTCTCCTGAATCAGGGAAAGGACCTGGAATGAGAAGGGAATCTCTGCAGAATGTAGATTTTCCCTACAAGAGACAACCTTGCAGGGCCATTTCAAAATATACCAAAGACATGGATTAAAATACTTTTATTTCTTTCAGGGCTTGCTATCTGTGATGTTGGTATCTTACCACTAGAAAGTGTTTGCTTTGTCAGTCTTAATGACTGCTTTAATGTTAAGCCTAGTCGGCTTCCTTCCAAAGGGTGGCAGATAGAATGAGGCATGTCCAGCCACCCATTCCCATCATGGCCTAAACTAGTTTCAAGTTTACTATAGAATGCCCTTGGTCCAGAGGAGGTGTCCATTCAGTTAGTTAGGGGGCTTAGAATTTTATTTTTGGTTCATAAATATGACAACATACCCCATCTCTAACACAGAGATGAAAGTTTGAAAAGGGAAAAATAACTTTCATGAAGTTTGTTATTTTCATCATAATCATTACTATGGCCTCAAGAAAACTGTATTACATAGCTTATTTTGAAGTAAAAATAAATAATAAATAAATAAAAGTAAAAGCAAACACTGCTATTCATCTTAGCATATAATGAGTTAAAAATTCCCATGATTGGCCAGGCGTGGTAGTTCATGCCTGTAATCCCAACACTTTGGGAGGCCGAGGCGGGTGGATCACCTGCTGTCAGGAGATCGAGACCAGACTAGCCAATGTGGTGAAACTCCGTCTCTACTAAAAATACAAAAATTAGCTGGGCATGGTAGCATGAGCCTGTGATCCCAGCTACTCGTAAGGCTGAGGCAGAAAAATTGCTTGAACCCAGGAGGCAGAGGTTGTAGTGAGCCGAGATCGTGCCACTGCACTCCAGCCTGGGCAACAAGAGTGAAACTTCTTCCCCCTCAAAAAAAAAAAAAAAATTCCCTGCTTGAGGATAATTCGAGTTGTTTTTTAAACACTTAGGACACATCAATCCTTAACACACATAGTCTTCTCAATAATCATCTAAGGCAGATCCTGAATCCTATTTTGCAGCTGAGGCCATGGTAGCTTGGGCTTATTAAAGAACTTGTCTGTGATCACATAGCTAGCAAGTGGCAGAGCTAAGTCTAGAGTCTGAATTCTAGATCACTGCATGGGTGGTTCTCAGCCCCAGCTGTTTCTGTTTAATAATAGATCCTGTAAAATCCCCGCTTTATCATCCTGAAATAAAATTCATAGACAATATAAGCTGCCAAAAATGAAATTAAAATTAATATTAGCAGTGAGTAAAATGTTAAAAAAAAAAAAGGAAAACATTGACAATAAAATAATATGCACATTATTATGTAAATGTTCGGGCACAAGCATGCTAGAAGACATAACAAGGAAGTCAGATACTTGCTATTGAAATTCCCTGAACATGACAGCTTTCAATAAGAATGACACAGATGGGCTTCATTGGTAGCATTATGGTCAGTGATATGATATTCTAAAATGGTGAGAAAAATCTTGGTACTTTTACATTTTACGAATGAAACAAAGTGCCCTCCTTTCTCAATTTTTGTGGCAATTGTGTTCCAAGAAAATTCAATGTAAATTAAAACTGAGTAAAAGCAACAGCAACAGCACCAACTTTGGGATCGTATATTACCCAAATTGGGGTCTGGTTTCAGATACACAGATGTTCATCTACCTGAATTTTCAGCAAGACAAATGGAAGTCGTGGGATACACAGGCACGTCCTTGCAGGGCTAGAATGAATCACACAGTGTCTTGGTAACTAAGTCCTCTTGCTTCTGCGCACTAAACCCTACAGGTTGAGTATCCCTTATCTGAAATGCTTGGGATCAGAAGTGTTTGAAATTTCGGATATTTTCAGACTTGTGATGCTCAACCATGTCAGCACCACTTCAATCACTGTGACAACCAGTGACTCCCCCACAAATATTCTAAATGTCCAGGGGGCAGTGCCACCTCCATAGTCACTCTGCTGTGACCTCATGAAGCATATGTCCCTCTTGATAAAAAATAACCAAATTTCTTACTTTTAACTCAGAACCATAGGCTCATCAATCATACAAGCACAGTATTGTATTATTTAAAATAATGAACATTTACTGCACAAATAGGACTAAGTTTAACTAGATTGATATTATTAATACAAGAAAACGTACCTCTTATTCAGAAACCACTACTACTTCGATGCTCTAAGAGGCTTCTTTGGAAAAGAGTAAAGTCTAATAATCAACAGGTATACTCATCTAATAGAGACAGACAGGTTACTTAGAAATTTTAAAGTATTTTATGCTTTCTATTAAATGTAGTTTTTGAATAAATGTGTAACTTTGGAAAAGTTAATTATTTGAGGATGCTCTGCCACGCTTGACTGACTCAATCTCATTTGGTTTGATCCACAGAAAATTTCTTTTAGCAAAGTCATTCTTTCACAGATCACATCTCTTTATATTTTCTAGCATGAAAAGCCATATATCCATTACTTTGAAAAATAATGTCTATTGTTTCTGTTTTTTTATAAGAATGTGTATGTTTATGTATGTAAATTTCTACATACATATATAGCAAAAAAAGTTGTACATTATTGTGATTTTAGTGTACAGTGAAGAAATGGCATAAACTAAGAAATGTCAAGAACTTTGTGTAATCACTTTGAGGTAGAGGCAGGTAGAAGGCATCTCCGGACTGGGGTTGAATGCTGGTTGAAACCGGGAAGAGGCAGGGAAAGAACCTTCATAAGACACGCCCACCAGTGCCAAGACTATTGACCATGGCAACACCAGAAAATTACTGCTTGCCACAGCGCACCCAGAAAGTAGCGCCCATTTTTTAGCTATTTCTAAATAACCTTCCCCTTAATTAGCATGTCATTAAAAGTGAGTATGACTGCAAAAACTGCTCCTAGGCTGCTACTCTCAGGCACTGCGGTGGGGTAGCCCTGCTCTGCAGGAGCGGTCGGAGCTGTAACGCTGCCACCACCTCAATAAAGCTGTTTTCTTTTATCCCTGGCTCCCTCTTGAATTCATTCCCGGTGAAGCCACGACCTGCCCTGTATCAGCTTTCTTTGATCCATACAACAGTCCTAAAACGTGGATATTAGTAACCTCTTGCTACCAACGAGAAACTGATACTCACAAAAGATAGACAGTTCCTCTGAGTCCTTCCACCAGGACACAGGCAAATCACAGTTTCCAACCAGCTACAACTGGCTTTACAGCATGTGGCCTTTCCACTAGATTTCACAAATAAATTCAATAGTGCTCATTTAGACTAGGGATACTAATTCATCTCATAAAAGGCAAATTAGAAGAAAGAGAACCCGTATAGTGGACCCTGAAACTCATGAAAGCAAATCAGCTAGGATAATGTCCAACCAGCCAACTCAAACTACCTATAATGTACTATAATTTACCTCTGAAGAACCAGGATACTTCAAGGGAACAATTTCAAACCACTATTCTAGAGTTCCAAAGAGAAGCTAAGATGAATGATCTCATCTTTGGATGTAAAAAAAATGCAAGATCTTCACCTGTTAGACCTTTAAAAACTATAGCTATAAAGACATTCAAATACAGAAAAAACTCATTTAATAGAAAAGAAAACAGGATTCCATCTTATATGTATTCAATGATTAAAAAACACAAACTCATAGAGATGGGAAGAAAAGTAAAACCACAGCGGCAGTGTTTATGTTTCAAAAAATGAGAGTAGTGTCAGTAGGTATCTACTTTGTTCTAGCCTCTCTTCACACTTTAGACTGACTTACATCTGACAGGAATGCTCAGAAGTTGGTGCTATTTTATTCATTTTGCAGATCCAGAATTTAGGATGAGGCTAATTATTTGTCCAAATATTACACAATGTAACAGATCTAGGGCATAAATCCAATTCTGCCACCCCGAAGTCTATGCTCAAAATAACTTGAATTGTGGGCAATTGTGTTTCCCTTCATCATTGTCTTCTATTGAAAGAGCATTATATTACATTTCTAATAAAAATGACTTATAATAAAGGGTTTATTTTGGGTAAAATAAAAATAAACCGCATCCCATAACTGACATGCAATAGTCCATTACTTAAGTTCTACATGAAATGCAAAATAGAAAAGTATACCTTCATCCATTGAATTTGTTCCATGGAGAACATTTAGTCCCATTAATTCTTGACAAAAAGTAGAATTGAAAAGAAACACCGGTTCATAGGTTGGCTAATAAGAAAATCTTTTTTTTTCACAAATGCTAATTAATTAATGCAAGTACTTAGATAGTGCCTAGCACATCATGAGTACTTATAACTGTACTTTGGTGTGACTGTTATTATAATTATATGATGGGAGCTCAACCAGTGGTTCTTGTTCAGGAGGATGACTTTTCTGTGGCTAAATGGTTGTTGCCTGTTTCTTCCAATCTGAAGAAACCATCTGTGTCCTAAATAAAACAATGATGCTTTAACAGATCCTAAATAGTCACACGCTTTTAAGCTCAAGAGATAAACTCATGGGAAAATTATACATCCAAAAGTTTAATTTGTATTCTATAGACAAAATGACTGATAGGCAGAATATTTCGCAGAATTTTGGCAAGCAGCAAATTCTTCGAAAAGAATTTCAAGACGGCTATGCCATCACATGGGTTCTTAAAATACAAATGCACACAAGCGGGTCTTTCTTCTGGTAAAAGTCACACATAAGAAATAGACATATGATAATATGCTTGGAATGTGACCTCACAGTAAAAATGCCTTCTTTTTATCACCAGTTTGTAATTTCTAAAACAAAGTGCATCATTTCACAACAGGAAACCACTGGGGATGATGAGGAGCATAAAATATGTTCAAACAAATTAAACTTGTTTAATATGTTTTGACTCTTCCATTTTTGTCTTCTCCTCTTGAACTACGTGCTCTTTGTTTATAGCTTTGCACAGAAGAAAACGAGTGCCTTATGTGCATGAGAGATCTGTCATATGATTACCTGGAGGAAATTAAAATGATACACAATGTAATAAGGCAAATGGAATGTTGAGCAATTATTAGGAAATCTGATTGGCCAATGTACTGGGCAGTAATTCCTCAGACATTCCACTCTCAAGAGAGATCTTGTACTTCCCACAGAGATGTGAAAAAATCCCCTTGCCTATAGAACTGCCATGGGTAGTCAGTGCAAATCAGTGTACTTCCTCTTGTTCTGCATAAAGGAAACTGAAGGGCAGGAACGTGTCACACAAAAGCACCATGGGAGCCTATCATTATTACTACTGCTAAGAATAAATGGAACCTTTGCATACATAAACAAATCATAGGAGGTATATATTTTTTTCTCAGCTTTTAAAATCAATGGTAAGCATCAGAGCATTTTCTTGGGATTAATCTACTGGGGTTTTTTGCTACTTTGAAATGAACAAACTTCAGTCAGTCATTAATCCCTAAGAAATTCTGTGCCTCTCAGTCACTGGACTGACATGTGGATTGCTGCTCCCCTTTGGACTCAGAGGAGGTGCTACAAAAACGCCAGCCTGATCACAGAATTAAAAAACAAAACAAAAAGGAAACAACAAAGGTACTGCTAGCTTCTCGGGTTATTTCTTGGAGTTCAGAACCTAAATAAAATGTACTAAGTACAATTTTGGATTAAGAGCCTTTCAGGGCTTCTAACAGCTGCAATTCCAACATTTTGTGAAGAGTAGATTTGCAGCTGCCAACCTGCCCAGGCAACTTTTGCTTCAGTAGGCAGTAGAATCATTCCCAGAGGATCAAAAGCAAACAGCATTATGTGGCTTTTTGTTGAATGTGTATTCACCGCCAGACATCAACCCTCACTTGGGGAAAAAAAAGAAATCTCTATTATGGAGGAGTGTATCACCAGTAGCAACTGTTCTCACAGAGATGGACATACATGGGTGTGAGTATTCAGTCATCAGAATACAGGTTTGGTGGGAGAACAGTGATAATTCAGGTAATAGCTAAATATGAATTTTAATGAGGATATTCAATAGTCATTAAATACGGCATTAGACATGGGGATTAAAGGTTGGTGTTTCTAAGTGAACACTGCATGAGTTATTTTAGTTCTAATTATAGGAAGAATAATTAGAATTAATAGATATATCGGTACTAGTAAAATTATTTAGTTTTTTTGATAATTCTTTGAATCCATTCATCAGAGGTGTTTGAACCAAAGCAACTCCATCTTGAATAGGGGCTAGGAAAAATGAGCCTGCGACCTACTGGGCTGCATTCCCAGACAGTGAAGTCATTTTAAATCACAGGATGAGATAGGAAGTCGGCACAAGATACAGGTCATAAAGACCTTGCTGATAAAACAAGTTTGCAGTAAAGAAGCCAGCCAAAACCCACCAAAACCAAGATGGCAACGAGAGTGGCCTCTGGTCATCTTCATTGCTGCACTCCCACCAGAACCATGACAGTTTACAAATGCCATGGCGACATAGGAAGTTACTCTATGTGGTCTAAAAAAGGAGGCACTAATAATTCATCCCTTACTTAGCATTTAATCAAGAAATAACCATGAAAATGGGGAACCAGCAGCACTCAGAGCTGCCCTGCCTACAGAGTAACCATTCTTTCTTCCTTTACTTTCTTAATAAACTTTCTTTCTCTTTACTGTATGAATTCACCTCAAATTCTTTCTTGTGTGAGATCAAGAACCCTCTTTTGGGGTCTAGACTGAAATGCTTTCCAGTAACACATATATTAAAGATTAGCGGATTTGCATTTGTGCTATTTTTCTGTTAAATAGATGGAGTAAATAATTTGGTCGTTAAAAGTTTCTAACTACAAAACAAACAATTGATATGAAGGAATTCACCCTGGAATCTGTGATTCTCCTCCCAAAACCCAGAAACCTTTCTCTCATGAGACTTTTTTCTTTTGAACTAAAGTGCCCAGACACAAGTCCCTGCAAGAGGTCAAACAGTAATAATGAGAATAGATACAAAAGGTGAGGTCATAGACAGATTGGTTTTTACATACCATTACTAGAAATGACCATTTTGAAAGGGTTTAACCTGTTGTTTTCTTTAGTGTTCAGGGCACACCTACAAAAGGCAGGAAAAATTAGAAATTCTCATGTTTCCTCAAAGACAATTGGCAAAGAAAAAAGCAGATTTTCTGTGGAAGTAAGTGACCTAGTCCACACTTCAACTATTGCCTACCTGTGGGATCTCTCTTGATTTTAATTATGTGCTTTAAAAAAACCAGTACTGATAGTACTAGCTTGGACTTGTATGGCGTTTTTTTTGCTTTGTTTTTGTTTTTTTTTCTGAGACAGAGTCTTGCTCTGTTGTCAGGCACCAGGCTGGAGTGCGGTGGCGCAGTCTTGGCTCACTGCAACCTCCACCTCCTGGGTTCAAGCAATTCTCCTGCCTCAGCCTCCTGAGTACTGGGACTACAGGCATGCACCACCATGCCCGGCTAATTTTTGTATTTTTTAGTAGAGAGGGGGTTTCACCATGTTGGCCAGGATGGTTTTGATCTCTTCTTGACTTTGTGATCTGCCTGCCTTGGCCTCCCAAAGTGCTGGGATTACGGGCATGAGCCACCGCGCCCGGCCTTGTATGGCATTTTATAGCTTTCAAACACTTTCTCATGTAATCTCAAACGTCCTCATCCCCATTTTTCTGATGAGGAAAATGAGGGAAAACTAGAAAGCTCTCTAACATCTAAAACAGTGAAAGGTGATTGAATAGATGTATAGCATACATCAGATAAAAGTTTTTCCCGTAATTTTCTCAGAAGGAAAGACCAGCCTCCTTCTCTCACCTTTGGGAAGATAACAGTGCACGACCCAGGCTTTTACAAACTTCCTTCCTACTCCAAATCCTGTGTTGGAGATAGAAAAGGGGAACAGATTCATTAAAGGTTGAGGAAAAGAAAAAATGTTCAACTTCTTATGCATTTTCAAAGACAATAAAAACTTTATCTGGGATTTTGTTTTCTTAAGTTTTTGCTTACTTTCCACTGAGTAAATTATCAGTCAATATTTTCTAGATCCTTAATAGTAAGGAGTTCCTATGATAATGTCAGTAATAGCACACCCAGAACTTTTGCATCATGAAAAAATATATATATATAGGATCTTGTATCCCAATTAGGTAAAACAAATATGCTGCAATTTGTAATTATTATAGCTATTACAATTCTTTTTAATGAATCCATTCTTGAATTAAAGTTCTCTTTGGTTTATTCACAGTATTGTAAGAACTGTTATAAAAAATGAGCAAGGCTTTCAACATTTATAATAAAAGCTGAATGACTAAACAGACCTCCTTTTTTTTATTTGCATTAATGAGTTCACCCTCAAATATATATGCAATAATATATAAAATTAAGTTATAAATGTAGGGATGTGCTCCAAGTCACCAAGAAAATCTGCATGCAAATGCATAATAATCACAAATCTACAATATTACAATATTAAAAAATACCCACAATTAAATTATCATGTGGAAATAATCATAATGTTATTGGAAACTCAATTATTGTGGCAACCCTTGTCGGGGAATTAGCAGAGTATGGCAAAGGCAAGTCAGACCTGAATTCATCAAATATATATTATCACAATATTACATGTTCACTTCGATTCCATGCAAAGACAAACATCCTCTCTCACTAGTATCTGCTCAATGCATTTGTATTATTCATGAACAACTCTGTGATCTATTATACATACAAAACTGATTGTACGCTTCTTGCCGCAGGCTACAATGCAGAGACACAGAATTAATTTTATTATATACACATGCATGATAATTGTGAAGGATTTGGTCAAATACCAAACTCTGCTCCTGTGCTCCATTATTCCACTTTCCAAAAAACAAAAACAAAACATATAAAGGTCTAAGGTCAGCAGCAATTTCTCTTCATGACAGTGAAACTCTTTGTCGTTTAGAGTAGAGAGTTCCTGGATATTAATGAGCCTCAAACTGTGAAGAATTGTCCACACTCATTCCTACCAAAGCGAAAAATAAGTTCATTACTGATACCCTAAAAACTCGAGTCCAAGTAACATAACTATAAGGAATATTTGAGAATTCCTGGTTGTAGCTACCTTGTGTCTGGGCGGTTCTCCGCTGGGGTGACTGGGTGAGATTTTAAGATCCTTGCCAACATACAGCAGGATTTAAAGGTAACATCAGTTTGCAACTTCAAGGCTGGTTGGTCCTTCCCTGTTTCACCACTTCCTCCCTTATGCTAATATGAAACATTCCTGTTTCCTTTCCTAAATCGTAAATTTCATGAAGTCCTTATTTACTTTTGATTTTTTCATCTTTCTATCCCTAATTCCTTGCAGAGTGCTATGGACATAGAGGAAAATAAATATGTATTTCATAAGTTCAAGATATTCCAGTACTGCTGTCCATCATAATCTTATTTTTTGAATGGTCTCGACTAGCACTGTCCAACAGAAACATAATGCAAGCCACAAGTGAAATTTTAAATTTTCTGGTGCCTAGGCTAAAAAGAAAAGGTAAAATAAAAATGGTTAATGTTAATCTTAATGATATTTACTCCACTATATTCAAATTATTACCCATTCAATACATACTCAATATGAAAAATTATGAATGAGATAATTTACTTCAAAATTAGCTGTGTATTTTATATTGATTAACACAAACATATCTCAGTTAAGACTAGTCACATTTAATTGTTCTGTATCCACATGTGGCTAGTGGCTACCATATTGGACTATGCAGGCCGATTATCTGGTTAATGCACTGAAGCTAACTGGTTAAGCCAGTTTATTTGTGTGTATTCAAGATGAGCTGATTAGCTACCGCTTTCACTTGTCAGCTGAATTTCTATACGTCACATACGTATAGCCTCAGGTTCAGAGAACTTTTTTCTCTAATTAGAGCAAATAAAAATAAGAAACCACTTTAAACTGTTTGAGGCCGGGAGCGGTGGCTCACGCCTGTAATCCCAGCACTTTGGGAGGCCGAGGCGGGTGGATCACGAGGTCAAGAGATCGAGACCATCCTGGTCAACATGGTGAAACCCCGTCTCTACTAAAAATACAAAAACTCAGCTGGGCATGGTGGTGCGTGCCTGTAATCCCAGCTACTCAGGAGGCTGAGGCAGGAGAATTGCCTGAACCCAGGAGGCGGAGGTTGCGGTGAGCCGAGATCGCGCCATTGCACTCCAGCCTGGGTAACAAAAGCGAAACTCCGTCTCAAAAAAAAAAAAAAAAAAAAAAAAAAAAAAAACCTGTTTGAAAAGGTATTACTTTGTTTCTGTTATAGGTGATTCTTCTAGAAATGGTGGATGACAATGCCAGTTTTACACACTAGACCCCACTTCCATTATTTGAGTAAAAGGTGAAAAAAATTGTATCAGAGCAAGTGAACATAATGTACAGTCAGACAAATCAAGAGCTAAATGATATCTCTGTGTATTGGGCCGTTTAGTATATATTTCTGAGCCCCAAGATCTTAATCTATCAAATGTAATAATATCTAGTTATTGGGCCTGTTCTGAGGTTATGAGAATTAAATGAGATACAATATGCTTAGTACAATCTCTGGCATTGTGTTAGGCACTTAATAAAGGTTAACTATTGTTCTTTTTCTCATCTTTTTTTTTTTTTTTTCAATCGTTACTTAAAACTCCCTGTTGAAATGTCACCTAACTCTTTCTATGTAGGTCTTCATAAAATGAGAATTTAAAAACCAGTCCTTCTGGTTCCTAGCTGGAACGATCAACTACGGCAAACTGAGTAAACTCTATGTGGAAAATCCTTCGAGAACCAGGTGCAGACTCTCATTTAAATGCCTTTTTTTTATGCTGAAGATGTTTCCCTCTCTACGTACAGCTCCTTCTTAGCTCCAAACAGATGTTCAGGGAGAGGCTACACCTCATGGTGCATGAGGTGCATGGGAGATTCTTCGAAGAGAGGGGAGGCAGCTAATGATATATTTGCATCTTTTGAATAGTAACTGTAAACTCCGTGCCTGGAATGGGGATACATTTTGACTAATGGATAATAACACCGAAAAAAAAGTTTGTTTGAATTTGTTTGTTCTGTTGCCTGGTTTTACCTTATGAAACTGACGTCATTTCACAATGCTTTCTCTCTCTCCTTTCAGATTTCTTACTGACAGTCTCCCATCTACTATGTTAGACACTAATAGTCTCATATAGATATGATACATATATCTTGTAGTCTGATATATAAATATATCTTTCTCTCATATGTGTGTGTGTGTATATATATATACCTCATGTATCATATATATGAGAAAGAGATACCTATCTTATAGCTACACAAAAAGAGTTTCTTTCTTTCTTTTTGAGATGGACTCTCCTGTTGTCGCCCAGGCTAAAGTGCAGTGGTGTTCTCTCAGCTCATTGCAATCTCCGCCTCCCAGGTTCAAGCGATTCTCCTGCCTCAGCCTCCCAAGTACCTGGGATTACAGGAGCGCACTACCAGGCCCAGATAATATTTGTAATTTTTAGTAGAGATGGAGTTTCACACATTGGCCAGGCTGGTCTCGAATCCTGACCTCTAGTTATCTGCCCGCCTCAGCCTCCCAAAGTGCTGGAATTACACGCATGAGCCACCATGCTCAGCCTAAAAAAAAGTTTCTAATAGCTAAACTAAAACAAGTTTTTAAAAAGAGATACATATCTCTTTCTCATCCATATGATATATAAGATATATATGGATATATGAGATACATATATGTATACACATAGGGGTGTATTACCCACACATATGTTTACACATATGTACATATGTGTGTGTCTGCGTGTATATGTGTGCATATGAAACTACAGTGTCTTGCCAAATAGCTAGTGGTAATAAAGAAGAAATTTTAAATGCACTTTTATTATTGGCCTGAGTTTTCTCTTCTTTCCTGGAAGTCTAAGCCAGCATTGTCCATATTTGAAATAAAATGTGAGTCACTAATGTGAATTATCCATGTAATTAAAAATATTCTAATAGCTAAACTAAAAATAGTTTTTGAAAAGACAAAAATTTAGGTGAAATTAATTTTTCATATCTTAAATTTTTTTTCCATTTGTTTCAGAGAGGGTCTCATTCTGTCACTCAGGCTGGAGTCCAGCGGCACATTCATGGTTTACTGCAGCCTGGACTCAAGTGATCTTCCAAACTCAAGTGATTGTCCCACCTCAGCCTCACACCTCCTAGTAGCTGGGACTGCAGGTGAGCACCACTGCATCTGGCTAATTTTTAATCATGGCTTTTGTTTAACTAAATACATCTTAAATTTTTTCATTGCTAGAGGTAACCAATATAAAAATATTTTTACACATCTTTTTGTACTAAGTCTTAGAAATCCTGTGTGTGTTTTTCTGATCCAGCACCGCTCACTGCAGAATAGTCACATTCAAGTACTTATTAGGATGCCTGTGTGGCTGGTGGCTACCACACTGGACCCGCAGTTCTAATCCAACTCTTTGGCCTTCCTTAGCCTGAACTGCAGAATACCGCTACTAATGAACAAAATAAAGCTTTGCCCCCACAAAGCCCTGCTGCCGACTGCTGACTGACATTTAAACAAAGAAAATGTCCTTATATTTAAGTATCAGAACTATTACTTTTCTAATACCTCGCAACCCTTGGGTCACTTGAGGCCATTTCTCATGATTTGCATTAGGTGTTCTTTGAGACACAACATTAATCCAGTAATAATTAAAATGATATACTGTACTATTAACATTCTCAAATCTTTAAAGCAAAGTGATCTATGCCTGCAGCACTGCCCAGGCTGGCTAATTAAACAGCATACAGTTGTAAATGGCTATTGTAAGCAGTTCCCTATTTAAAAATACAGCTCTGGGAAGTGGAGTTTATAGTGACAGGGGCGCTACCAGGATTGATCGGCTTTAAATAGAAGCCGATGCAGCACACATAGCAAATTTTACTTGAGAGGCTGGTATTTTGCTTTGTTGCTAATGTGAGGCTTTGGTTTCAACCTAGGCTCCTGTTGAACGGCAGGCCCTAGGCTGTGTAAGCTAGACACCTCGTGGCGGGTGAGGTTGCAGGATGGATCCTCCCCTTGCTCTTTCTCATGTGAGTCAGCATTCCTGGGAGACAGAGCCAACCATCCCAGCAAGAGGAACGCTGGCTCCACTCCACCCAGCAACCTCTCATCTCCGAGCCAGGGGATTTGGGTGTGTAAACTCAAGAAAGACTTGGCTCCATTCTCTCTCTCTCTTTCTTTCTGCAACAATTAGAACTGAATTATTTGCTTCTTGTTTTCTCTTTTCCCACTTGTTCCACCATTCATATCTAAGTGCGTAACCTCTCGGTTTTTTTTTTACACTAATGTTTCCTGGTTCTAAAAAGCAAGTGATAATTGAGTTGTCTTAATCCCTTGAAATGGAACTGAAAATCTGGAGGTAGCTACATCAGCAAAGTGAGAATGGCAGCCTTTTTTCGTATATTTCACTTCCTTTCAGGACTTCCCAGAGCAGACCTCAGATAAACTGTTTTAGCTCTAGGTGAAACCTGAAAGTCAACTGAGTATGGCTGCCATTTTGGTTTCACCTTTTCCTTTCCACCCATCAGTCACCCAACAGTGAGTTTTAAGTCATCAGACATTGTTGTGCCTACATCAAGGGTGTGTATGGTTGTATGTACAGTGCCTGGCACAGAGTTAGACTCAATGACTGAATGACTGACTGAATAAATGAATGAACAAGACAGTAAGAGATTAAATGGGCTCACAGTACTGTCAACTCAAAGTCAGACTTTCTGGTAATCTCTTCTGAGTCTTAAATTTGAATTTTGATATTTCAAATATTATATAGAGAAATGCTTTACCCCTTCCCCCCCAAAAAAAAACTACTAGGTTATAGAAGATAGGTTTTCCCATGTTACCACTTCTTCTCTTCCTTAAGGTTTCCCATATGAGAGTCAATAAAAGTATGTTTTCTTAGCTCAAGTATTAGGTGGAATTAAGAAAACAAGCACTGCTATATTAGAAAAGGAATTAGATTTGTGATTCTAGGATAAAATTACTGAAGATGAAATCTGAGTATGTGCTCTAAATAATAATTCCTCCAGGTATCCAGGTATTCAGAAATTCATTTTTAACATCTGTCTGAATAAGTAGGGAGTTTGAGTTATCCCCATGCTTTTCAATCCATATAATTATAATTTACATTTACCTAGAATTTCTATTTAATCTGAATAACACATACCCGTCTCCAGAGTATGACTCAGTGGACAATATACTAAACCTTGGGAGTGTTCAAAAGCATAGCCTTCTAATGCCTCAACTTGCCCAAAGGAAGAATAAGCTGATCACCAAACAGATGCCCCGCGGTAATTAGATTAATTAGATGAATAACACAAGTTTAAACCCCAACCGTGTTTTATAAATACATTCTGGACAATCCCTTTTGATCAGAACAGGTCTAATTGCAATAGCTGAAACTGTCAGAACTATGAGTATGGCCACATTCAAATATTGGAGGATATGGTCAAATCTAGAACTGACATTGATTATAGGTCATTCCCCTAGAATAGCCAGCTTCCCCTGCCAGCTACATTGTCTACTTTAGCAAGGAATTGGCAGGTTCTAGCTGGGCTTCAGTCAGCCTAATACAGGCTGAGATTGTTGTGTAAAATGTGACATGATAGAAGTAAAGAGGTGAAGGTGATTTCGCTTCTATGTGGAACCAAAAAAAGTTGAATTCACACAAGCAGAGTAGAGCAGCGGTTGTCAGAGGGGCTGGGAAGTGGAGGGAACGGGAAGATGTTGGTTAAAGGGTATAGAATTTCAGTTAAATAGAAAGATTAAGTTATGGGGATCTACTGTACAGCATGGTGACTACTGTTAATAACAAGGTATTGTATATCTGGAAATTGCTAAGATAGATTTTAAATGTTCTCACCAAAAAATGAAATGTTAAGTATGTGAGATCATAGTTAAGTTTATGAATATGTTAATTAACTTTGTTTAGTCATTCCACAATGTGCATGTGTGTGTATGTGTGCATATATATCAGAACTGCTTGTTGTACACCATAAATATATATAATTTTTATTTGGTCAGTTAAAAATAAACATTTAAATAAAAACTGCTGTAAGGAAACAAAGAAATAGCATTTAGGGAGTAGGATAAAAAAGCACTGAACAATCAATTTTTTTATTAGAATCTTCTCTAAGATACTCTGAGCATGGAATTAAGTTCATTTTGCAGGACTCATAAGACTGTTTTATATATATATATATATATATATATATATATACGGTGTCAGAATATACATGAAATGGGCTTAAAACAATGTTCAAATATTCAAGTCATAAGCACATAGCTTCTATGTTTTGGCATTAGGCAAACTATCTTTACATAAAGTCATTTAGTCAGTGACTAAATAAACAGATGACTTTTCAAAGCAAATATTTTGATCTAATATAAACATAGGACATCCAAAATGAAGCAGAATACATGCATCACAGTGCCCTATTGTAAGGTATTTCCTGATTGGAGTGATATTTGAAACCATGTAAGTAAAACAGTTAATTGTATTCTAGATATCACCTCCCCTAATTTATAAGTAATAACATTTATTTAAACTGGTTTTAAACTGTTATTCATCTTTTTTATGCAATTAGTTTTTACAGAGGGCATAAATAAAATTAGCATCTATACCGTTAGGTATCTTAAGGAAAATTAGCATCTATACCAATAGGTTTCTTAAGGAAAATGCTGAACTGCAATTTTCTTTGTTTCTTGATTGAAACAAATGTTTGTGTGTACAAATATATATATATATATATATATATATATACATATGTACACACACACACACATACTGTGATTAGTATAATTAGTTGTGTGCACAATCACAGGGATGTGGAATTTTTCTTACAGTTATTTAATTATCTACATTTCTGAGGATATTCATTAATCTACCTGTTTCCAGTCTTACTTCACTCTATTCTCTTTTAAATATCATCAAGCATATGACATTCCTATTATACTAACTTTATTCACTCTAAGTTCTTCCAAAGATGATTAATTTCTTCTGCATGAGAATTTGAGCCTCTAAACATCAACTAAACCCATTTAGACATATATTTCCAATGATGACTAAATGCACTGATATATTTTATCTGAACAGAAGCTCAAAATAACCTCTATATCCTATAGCCCTTACCATCAATCTTAGTAAAAACAGATCAATGGAAAACAATATAGCAGAACAGCAACATAAATACTGAAACCTTATTTGTAGATGTTTGCTATAAATGTAACACCCACCATACACAGGGAGAGATACTGAAAATAGCTTTCTTCTGAAATAAGTACACTGCTCCTTGGGAGAAAGGCAAATTGCATTATTAGATTAAGATCAACACAATGAAGTTACTTTTTTAAGGATCTCATACACTCAAGTTTATGTTAAGGAGGAAAATGTCCTTTTGGTAATTGAACTAAAAATCTAATGGACATGATGGATGCTTGATTGTATCCAGATGGCATCAAAGCATCCTATCAATTCCATACAGATTTCTGTTAACTAGATATTTTATGAAAGTGAGAGAAAAAATTAAAAAGAAAATTGAATTTCAAAAAATTGAAATTGATACGTGAAAGTGAGTTGATCAGCTACTGTTTTAGTCCGTTTTGCCTTGCCATAAAGGAATCCCTGAGACTGAGTAATTTATAAAGAAAAGAGGTTTATTTGGCTCACGGTCCTGCAGAATATACAAGCATGGCACCAGCATCTGCTTGGCTTCTGTTGAGGCCTTAAGTAACTTACGTTCATGGTGGAAGGCAAAAGGGGGAGCCAGCATATCACATGACCAGAGAGGAAGCAAAAGAGAGAGTCCAGCCTCTTTAAACAACCAGGTCTCCTGTGAACTAAGAGAGTGATAACTCACTTTTTACTGTGAGGACAGCACCAAGCCATTCATGAGGGATCCTCCCCCATGACCCAGACACCTCCCACGAGGCCCTACCTCCAACATTAGAGGTCACATTTCAGCGTGAGATTTGGAGGGGCTGTTTTGGAAACATGTAGCTCAGAACATTATGGTGATTGGATTATAACATTTTGGCTCAAATATAAAACATGGGCTAATATGAAATACAGGCATATCACTATATAAACAGAAGTCTCACCTTGATTTCAAAGACTTTTTTCCTGCATTATAGCCCATTATTGTTCTGTGTGTCTCAACCCTTTATCTTCAAATTTGCAACATTGCCAAGAATATGAGTCACATCCTTAAATACCACATATTCATGAAAAAGTCTTTGGGAAGTGAGTCATTTAATGGACTATTGGGGGAAATTTTTAAACAATATAGAATAATTTTTCAACAGGATAACTTGTCTCTCTTCTGATTGCCATGATACTGTCTCACAGACTTGCACAGAAAATATCAAATATTTTTGGCTGAATAAATAAACAAAAGACAAGGCAGACAAACTGACTTCTCGGGCCCAAGATGGTGGCCTATGTGACATTTTGGTCTTGAAGGCCTGATGGGAAACCATTTGCAGCTTCTGGGTAATGGTGACTTTATTCCTGTCTCCCCCATAGCCCCTCTTAGCCTCTCATCTTGTGGGCTTTCCCTATACACTCCACATAATCAGCAAATCAGTGGGGTTTTTCAATTCTGCCTCTTCTTCATAATTGGTTTTCTGCTTTAATAACCTATTAGCTCTCCAGCCCACTCCTGTGATTTTGCATGATAGAGGTACCACAGGAAGACTACTAAAATAGCAGCAAATACTTTCTTTAAGCCAGGTGCACATCATGTTTTGACACCTATTGTCTCTCTTGAGTCCCACAACAACCACCATCCTGGGTAAGTGTTATTATTTTATTATTAATCCCATTTTACATGTATAAATGTTACACCAAAGAAAACGTAACTTGCAGTGCATAATCAAAGAAGGATTTTATTCTGATCTTTCACATGTATTCCATGGGACTTGTTTTTCCCCTATGCTTGGATGCAATTTTTGACAAGCCCTCTGGTTTTTCTGCTTACAGGCAAGTAATGAAATCAGTTTCTGTTCAGTGATTTAAAAGATCATCTCCACATAATCGTACAAACTTCAAATTTAATAAATAAGGGCTCCTTGCCATTGTCCAGCCCAGGCCTGTGTAATTAGAGGGCTGGTTACTCTCCCCTCCCCTGCTTTATACGTTACCTTCTCTTCTCCATCCCACTGAGCTTGGTTTCAGACCCCCCAGGATGAGAGAGAGGGAGAAGTTTGGTCAGAGGACAAAAGAACAAAAGATCTTATTAGATTAATATTGTTGGGAAATTGCATTGGCTCTCGTTGAACTTGGCAGATACTTTATGTGACTCTTTTGTGGGTAATTTCTAGTGCCTCCTCATACATTAAGGATTCATCTTCAGCAGTTACTTTATGCAAATACATCTCTTTTTGTATGTCACACGGTCACAGTCTAACAGTCTAGATCAGTGGCCTTGCCTGTGTACACAGCTTCGTAGAATCTCATGTCTAGTGCCATCATGATATTCATTACACAACATTTTAACTTAGTGTTCTTTGTTTATTAGAAAGCTCTCTCCAACACAATCTAAGATAATCTCAGGCCAGATCTTTCACATATGCAGCCACAGCTCGGACAAAGAGTAGAATTCACAAGAGCCAAGGTGCAATCCTAAAATTATCTTCAGCCATTTATTTTTTTTTTTTTTAGTGTCAGAGCTAGGTGTCAGAAAAGTGCTGTAAAACTTGTTTTCCCACGTTTTTTGCTTTGGTATATTCCATTTATTGACTAGAAACACCACTAAAATTGTTCCTTGTTAACATTCTATTATTGTTTAAAACATCATGAAAAAGGTAATAAAGATTAAGTTGTTTTAAAAGCGACAATATATATTCTAGTTTTTGTCTGATCAAAGAGAACTGTTGTTTTGAAACAGGATTCACCCATGGAAAATTATCATTGTTTTGCTACTATTATTTTTCTTATTCAAAACAAAAGAAAGCAAAATCCTTGTAACATGCTATATCTTTAAATCATTGGAAACATGACATTTCATATCAATTACAAACTGGACTAAACATTAGTCAGTACTGGCATTCATGAAATTGAAAGACATAGCCTATTGGAGGTTAAGCTATACTATCATTCACTATGGATCAGAGTCCCCATTAGCTCAGTCAACTTTAATCCCAAATATAATTTTTTTCTTGCAAATACTTTTATAAAAACTTGGAACACATGAGTACATTTCTTTCAATGTAACTGAATAAAATAATACAAAACTCTGACTGGTTTCTAATATCCTGAAAAACATGGGCATTGCTTTGTGAATATTGTGTTTGTGTCACATGAGATGTTCAATATTTTAAGCCTGGGCAAATGATCTATGCATGTGTGTGTGTATGTGTGTGTGTGTGTGCCAGGTGTGCATATGTACTTGTCATATGAGAACAGGCAACATACCCACTGGCAATTTGTGTCAATCTGAAAATGAAGAACAGAATAAAAGTATAGACAAGAGAAACAAATATAACTATCTACAAATTAGGTGGGCAGGTCAAGCTTCAAATGCTTTTCTTGCTTCAAACATATGCACATGGCAGATAAAAAATAAAAAATGAACAAAACTAAGAGGACATAGCCAGAATCCAAAATACAATAAGCATCTCTGTTGCCAGAAAGAGGGCAGAAACATAAAATGGTGAGGAGCAAGAAATGAATAGTTTAACTCAGGTCACGGCAACTGAGAGTTTGTCTGAAGGAAAATGGAGGCTAAACTTCAAGTATAACTGAAAACAAAAAGAAAAAAGGCTCCTCACAATTTGAAACCAGAAAGCAAGACAAAAAGTCATCACTAATCTCTGTCTGCAGCCATGACTCCTGGAAAATCATACGTCAAGTATCCAAGTGCAGATTTTAAACCAGGAGCTAAGTCAAGCTGCCTTCTGAGCTCATTCATGGGATATGTGATCCCCAACCTGGCTTTGAGTCAGGAAAGCTGGTTCTATGACTTGCCCTGGTTCTGGATTAGGCTATAGACATAAAAAGAAAATTGTCAGACAGGGAGGGCTTAGCACAGAAAGGGAGAGTACAGGTTGTGGGATAGTTCCACTCATCACCAGCATATAAACCAAATTTCTGAGGCATGTGAATAAGAAAATGAAAAAGTAAGTTAAAACTGCTTGGGACAAAAATGTGTTATAGGTTAAATAAATTGTATAGATGAGTCTGACCAGGCTTTTGATATATGTATTAAATGTTCAAAAGGAAAACATGAATTCTACTTATTTTTTAAAAATTATAAAATAAAACAATTCATAAGTAAATCAAGAACAGGTAAAGATAATAATAACATAGTCTGAAATATAGAAAAGTAAAATTTTAAAATAATAAAATAAGAGCTATTGATAAGAGCATACTTTATGCCAGGGAATGTTCTAAATGTTTTGCATGAGTTAGTATGTTACTACATCCCAATGAGGTAGGTACTGTTATTATCTTCATTTAAAAATGAAAGCAACTGGCTAGGCGCGGTGGCTCACGCCTGTAATCCCAGCACTTTGGGAGGCCGAGGGAGGTGGATCACGAGGTCAAGAGATCAAGACCATCCTGGTCAACATGGTGAAACCCCGTCTCTACTAAAAATACAAAAAAATTAGCTGGGCATGGTGGCGCATGCCTGTAATCCCAGTTACTCAGGAGGCTGAGGCAGGAGAATTGCCTGGACCCAGGAGGCAGAGGTTGCGGTGAGCCAAGATCGCGCCATTGCACTCCAGCCTGGGTAACAAGAGGGAAACTCCGTCTCAAAAAAAAAAAAAAAAAAATGAAAGCAACTGAGGTACAGCAATGAAGTTACTTATCCAAGGTCACACACCTAGCATGTGGCAGAGTAGTCTGGCTCTAGAATTCATAGAATGTTACATTCAAACAAGAAATAAACTTTCAGTAAGATAGGTGGGAAAGACCCTAGTTTATACACAAGCAGAAGTGGGAATTATTGAACTTCAAAAGATTTTAGCAAGAACTCCAGACAGAGCTAAATAGACAAAATTTGTAAAAGCAGGGGAAAGAAAGTAGAAGATCAGTTGAGAGCTTCCAACCTTTGTGTTACAAAGGAACTAAAAGAGAGTGTGCAAAATGGTAATGAGGCAGTTCTTCTCAAAAAGAACACCGCTGACTTTTTTTTTTAGTATTTAAGAAATATATAAGGTCTTCAGAACAAAAGGTCACTGTAAGTACCCAACGGAAAATAAATAGCTGAATTTGTATATAGACATGCTGTAGCAAAACTGCAGAACATAAGCAAAAGGAAAACATATTAATATTCTAACACAATCAGAGAGAAATATTACCTACATTAAGAGGACAACTGGAATCAACATCAGTCTTGTCAGCAACAAGAGAAGCCATGCATTAAAATTTACAGAAAAGAAAAAACAGATAACTTTTTAACTTTGAAAACTATTTTTAAATCATATTGCAATTACCAGATTGAAAAACTTAACATTTTTAAATGTTTGCCTAGAGGTCAGATGTGCCAGGCTGGGCCTGGGACTAATTTCAGTGTGATTCTACCCAAATTGTACGTGGTAGATACCCTGGGATCATTCTTAACAGTCACTTCCTTGAAAGCCCAGAAATCCACACGGTCACCCGGAATTCACCTGGAGTTTATTTTCTACAACTCCTTATCCAGTTCTTTAGTAGCCTTTTACATGTTTTCTCTTCTGATTTGAGTAGATGGAAATCTAACCTCATCTAGGTTAGGCCTAATTTTCTTCATTACTTGAAAGTTTCAACTTATATTTTTATACACTGATTTCAGAGTTTACACTCATTTTCTTCTTTTCTTTCTTTTTTATTGTTTTGTTTTGTTTCCTTTCTTAACTTTTCAATGTTGGTTAATTCCTTTATATGTAGGGTCATTTGGGTTACAGTAAGAAATGTCTTTCCTGCAAGGTTGCTAATTATCCTTTGATAATTATTTTCACCATTGTGTGATGGAGAAATGTAAACTCATAATTATTTTCTTGTGGTATGAACACTTATGAGATCTATCCTCTTAAAACATTTGTAAATGTGCAATACCTTATCGTTGACTCTAGATGTAATGTTGTACAGCAGATCTCTAGAGCTTACTCATCTTGCTTAACTCAAACTTTAGCCCCATTGATGATTAACTCCCATCACCACACCATGTCCTAGCCCCTGGAAACCATGATTCCATTTCTTTGATTCTATAAAGTTGACTGTTTTGATAGCCAATATAAGTTGGGTCATTCAGTATTTGTCGTTCTGTGACTGGCTTATTTTACTTAGCACAATATCCTCAAGATTCATCTGTATGTAGCATGTGTCAGAATTTCCTTCCTTTTGGAGGCTTAATAATATTCCATTGTATGTATACACATTTCCTTTACCCATTCATCTTTTGATGATGGACATTTAGGATGTTTCTATGTCTCAGCTATTGTGAATCATGCTGCAATGAGTATGAATGGATTAACATCTATTTGGGATCCTGATTTCGATATGTCTAATTTTAAAATGTGTTCTTTTAAACTTAGCTAAATAAATTTACAACTCTGAGAACCTTCAGATTTAAGTACAAAAGTCATAGAGTATGGAAACTCTTGTTATTAATATTTTTATATTCACTTCAAGATAATTTGTGTTTGTTGTTTAAAATGTTTATAATGGATTTTAAATGTGGCATATTAAGTCTTGTGACTTTAAGGTCTTAGGTGTGGGAAAATTTTGTAAGTTAATAAACAATATTGGAATGCTTTAGAAAATATGTTTCTCTATACTTATATGTTTAATTTATTAGTCATAGGAGTTACTAAAGTGTTCAGAAAGTATTGTTGGGTTAAAAGTCTTCATTTTTGGACATTTGAAGGCTAAAATGTTGAATATTTTAAACTTATGAATAAAAGTTTGATCTTTAAGGCAATTTAAAAATCTGTTATTAACGAAACAAATTGTTTAGAGAAATTTAATCTGTTCAAATTGAATTAATAAAATTTTAATCCAAAAACAAGTAAAAGAAAATGTTACATTTATAAGAAAAATGCTTAACTTTAAAATAAAATGGTAAAGTATGTAAGTTAAACTAAAAAGTTTAAATAAACCAGGTTTTATATAAATTGTATAACTTTAAATGTTATGTTTTAAAAAGAAAGCTACTGAAGACTATTATATAAACATAAGCGCAGCTTTCTTCCTCTTCTTCTTTCTTATCTTTCTTGAAAAAGTCAGCCCCAAAGACATTAGATGGGGGCAAACAACACAGGTGTCCACACCACATGTGGAGTAAAAGATGGGAAAGAAGTGGGTGCACAGGTATCAGAGTTTGAGCGGAATAAGGAGACAGTGGACATGGGGGTGAGAGCAGCCCAGGTATAAGGTACCAGTGTCCCAGCAGGATGAGCAGGCTTAAATGACATAGGATGTCAGAGGCCAAGCAGAGCAAGGAGGGTACCCATGTGGAGAAGTAAGTGGGCTTGGGGTGTCTGTGCCTAGCAGGTGGAGGATGGCATCTGCATCAGGAGGGGACAGTGATACCTGTGAGAAATTGATTACATTCAGGGGGATTAATTAAGAAAGTAAATCTATTGATTCTGCTGGAAGCTATGTTTCTCACTATTAAAGAGTTCTAAATATGGAAAAAGAAGGCAAAGATGAACCTCATGGTTAGGCTTGGGGCCTATACTCATGGTTTTCTAGGTAATTTAGATACGTAAAGGTATTTTTCAATTCTCTATGTTATGGTTTGATCAGAGAAGCAGAAGTACTGAGTCATATGGAATAAAGAATTTATTGTAGAGATGATGCAATCATGGATTCTGATTATGCAATCATGGATTCTGATTATGCAATTTACATATGGCTTTTACTTCTGCCTTTGTTGCTGGGCCAGGAGTCAGCAGAATGGGCAGTCAGAAAAGAAACATGATTGTGAAATGGGGACAGCAAAGGAAAAATGGAACCCAGGGTTTGAAGCTAGGCCAGTGTCTCACTGCCTGCAACGCTGATGAGGAGCTGATTTGCAGGAGAAGCTGATGCCCATTGTCACAAAACTAAAGGTGCACCTGGCACAGTTCCAGCAGGAGCTGGAGAAGCTGTGCGTTCTCATGCTGGCTCATGTCAACTGGATGAGAAAGCAAATTTGTGAGACTGTTCACAAGCTACAACAGCACCTGACAGGACACTGACCTTTTGATCATAAACATGGCCGCTTTGCCCTCCAGATTCTCACTCAACTTTCTCTTGTGGCCAATTCTAGCTCAGAATCATACCAGCAAAGGAATCTGGGAATCAAAGTTTAAGCTTAGCTTAGGTGAAACTGTACACAAAGCTGCCACAATCATAAAAGAAAAAAGAAGCCACATTATATGAAGAAATATGACAGATACCACTTTAGTCAAGCGATCGTTGTGATCATCTGTAATGAGATAAATTTAGATTATGTAATCCCTGATAAGATGCAATGAGAATTCAGTATCTCTACCATAATATTTTTGTCAAAGATTTGTAACCTGCATCTACTCTAGGATACATCAGAAAAAAACAAATTAAGTGACATTCTTCAAAATGACTGGTCTATAACATTAAAAAATGTGAAAAATATAAAAGTCCAGGAAAGTACACGGAATTATTCCAAATTGAAGAAGGCTTAAAAGGTATGACAACTGAATGCAATTCATGATTCTGAACTGAATTGTTTTTCACAAGGAACATTTTTTCTAATAATTAGGAAAACTGTAATGGAATGCTGAGGTTTAATGGTAATGTATCTGTTTATAAACTTAGGAGCATTTCTAAGTTAAATTAATAAATGAAAGGAAAAGAAAAGCAGAGTGGTAATAAAAATAGGAAACATGTATTGCATGTTTGCCATATACCAAACACTGTCTGAAGCCTATTCTATGTATTACCTAACTTTCATTTTCCCTATGACTTAGAAATGATCATTATGACGTTTACATTAAGATGCAGAATAAGTAACTTCCCAGTATCACATAGCTAGTAATTATCGAGACAGATCTGAGCTCAATTTGTCATCAGAGACTGCTGATAGTTTCCATGTAAAATGACTAAGAGGAATTACCACAGTCATATTCTTTAAAAAAAAATGTGATTGGGATAAAAGAGAACATAAGTGTGAGATAAAAGAAACAGTGAATACAGAAATGAATAGAATAAATTGATAAATCTAAAGAAAAACAATTTAATATTTTAAAATAGCAGTATTGTTCTTGATTTGGAGACTTTTAAACATATGATTAAAGAGTGTCAAGGTACTTCTGATTTTAATAACAAAATTTAAAAATGGAAAACCTGAAGGTTTTATAGAAAAATTGATAGTTAAGCATGAATATTAAAATAAGTGAACCCTTAAAATTAAGGAAATACAATCTACAGCTTTGGAAATGGCAAATGAAAAAAATAATTAAGAATTGTAATTTTAAAAAGGAAAGAGAATGAGAAATAAGAAAAGATTAATGAGCAAATGAATAAATACAAGTCCAGATATATTTATCATGCAATGAAAGTAAATGTGTTAAAGTCATATATTGAACAGCAAAGGCTTTGTAATAAATTTTAAATCCTAGCTCACTATACTTCTTAGGAAAAATATACCTAAAATGAACCTACTTAAAGTCTGAAAATAAAAGAATAAAAAGAGAAAAAAAACATAAATTACAAACAAAAGATACATGATATGGAAAAATTATAGGACAAAGGACTTTATAAAAAATTAATTATAATAGAAACTCTAGATAATAATTATAAATAAGGAACTAATCTATTCAAAAATTTTAATTGTTATCATCTAGGGAGAGTCATAGTCTAGTAACATAAAAGCATAGCTTCAAAATATAAAGCAAAAGTGACAAAATAATTCCCAATCATAGTGAGAATTTTAACACACATCTCTCAGAAATTACAGTTTAAGTACATTAAAAATCAATTAAAAAAACAAGAAATTTGAGCAATGTAATCAGTACACTTAATCATATATGTGATATATATATCAAACAAATATATTTATTTTTCTCTAGTACACATAAAACATTTATGAAATTAACCATGCATTAGGCCATAACACAGTCTCAATACATTTCAAATAACTATCATACAAGGATAATAACATGATTAATTTTTAAAACAAAAGTTTAAAAATAATTTAAATGTTTCTTGACATTTGAAAATTTTCAAAAGCACTTCTAATCAACTTATGGGAGATATATATATATACATATATATATATATATATATTCTTTTTCCTTATCTAATTTGGTATTAAACTTATTATATTTATTGGCATACTTTTAAAAACTATCTACCTAACCTAATTTACTAATTTCCTTTTATGTTGTGACTTTTCCTTTTTGTTTTGTTTATTAATCATGCTTGAAATTTGTATGTTTTATTACTTTTTTCAAAAATATAGGCAGCTACTTCTATGGATCTTGTGTTTTTAATTTTTGTTAATTTTAGCACTTAAAAATTTATTCTTTCTACTTACTTTAAGTCCATCTTTTATTATTTCATAGCTTTCTCAACATGGCACTCCACTATTTTCAGTATGCCTCTTTTTAAAAAAAAGATGTTCAAGATATAAACTCTATATTGCACTTTCTCTGTCCTGCTAAGCTTGGCTGTATTTCTCCTTCACTGTTGTTCAGTTCAAAATATATTGTATCCTTGAGATTAACCCACACAAGAGGATGCATGAAAACACATGCAGAAATCCTAAATAAATTGTTAGCAAATCAAAGTCTTCAATGTTGGAAAATAGAAATATTGCAATTAAAGTTTATTACAATAGATTAAAATGAGGAGGGTGGGAGGAAGGTTAGGTTTGAAAATCTACCTATTGGGTCCTATGCTCACTACTTGGGTGACAAAATCATTTGTACACCAAACTTCAGTGATACACAATTTACCCATGTAACAAACCTGCACTTGTACTCTCGAGTGCAAAATAGAAGTTGAAAAGAAAAAAAAAAAAAGAAGTTATAATTTCCAAATTAATCTCTAAGTTAAGCTAAAGCTAATAAAATATCAAAAAAGTTTTCATGGAATTAACAAGCTGCTATTTAAAATATGGTGATGGCAGAAGACGAAAATAGCCAAAAAAAAAAAAAAAGAGAGACACCACTGGAGAATGGCAAGAAGGGAGAAATTTGTGAAGGCAAGTAGGATATACTTGCAGGGTATACTGTTTAAGGTATTGTGTTATTAGCTCAATTACTAAACAAGGATAAAACAGAAACTACAAAAACAGACACCTGTACATATGTGTTTACATACACACATATTTAAGTTTATAGTATATATATGTATGTGTGTATATATTCTCTCTCTATATATGCATGGCTGTATATACACAGTATATACATATATATACATATACAGTATAGAGTATACTGTACACTGCACTTACATATATACTGATGTATACACACACATATATATACTATATACACACACACATACATGTTTGTGTATATACGCACATATATATATATATATATGTGTGTCTCTGCTCTGTTCCAGTGGTTTAAGTATGTATATGTGTGTATGTGTATATATATATATATATAAATATATATATAGCTCCCATGACAAAAGTATAACTATAAATTAATATGAAGATAATAGCTGACACACTTAATAGTAATGCAAATGCTTTTCAATCTCTTGGAAAAAAATTAGATTTTGAACTCATATCCTGCAAAAAATATGTGGATTTATAACTTAAATACAAAGACAAAGCTTTACATTCCTAGAAGGAAATATAGGAGAATAACTTAATAAATTAAGGGTTAAGGAATAATTTCTTAAGGACTAAAATACAAGCCATAAAGAAGAAACCTAAAAAAGGTGATTAAAGATTTTTGAAATATATAAAATATATACATATATGTTCTGTATATGTATTCAAACATCCGTATGTAAAAATAGGGTAAAATATTAACAAAAGAAAGTACAATATGCAGAGGTGTTCTTTGTACTATTTTTATTCTTAAGACATTTTTCTGTGTTTGAGATCATCGTCAAATCAAAGTATTTTAAAAGACAATATAATCGGACTAAAAATAGTAGCTACAGACTAAAAAAGGAAAAAAATCTAGGGCACAAGGAAAGGATTATCTAGAATATATAAGGAAATTTAATAAATCACTAAGAGAAAGAAACAACCCAACATAAAAATGAGCAAAGCATATGAACAGGTAATTCATAGGACAGTAAAACTAAATGATCATTAAACATATGAAAAGATGATCAATCCCACTAACCAAAAGGAGTTGTAAATTAAAGTGAGATATCTTGTGTTTTTATCCAAGTGATCCCAAGAATATTATGCTTTGCTGTTTATATATATGAAGTACAGGAATAATAAAGAGATAAAAGTTAACCTATTTTGAAAACAGAAAGCTAAGCATATTGAAAAAATGGAAGTCTCATGTGCTTCTGGTGGAAGAATAATTTGGTACAACCACATTGGCGAACAATTTGTAGTACTTGTAGGTAGAAGGAGTCAGGTCATTATGGACAGCAGAATGTCCCAAACATTGTAGAAAGACGGGAATACTTTCTTTGAAAATGAAATGCCGCCTATCTGTGTTGACCTGCTAGAGCTAGTCTCAGAGACTGGTTGTTTTCCGCACCCTTTCTTACAATATAGTCCTAGCAGTACAGATGCTCTTAACCACTGCCTCAGTACTGAAGCTACACATCAGCTAGATCTACATCAGATAATGAGATGGAAGCCAATGACTCAGCAAGCCAGTTGGTTGTTTCCAAATATACACACTTTTGTTTGCCAGGGTAAAGTTTTACACAAAACGATTTCAACACACATTGTGGCAGAATATCAAAACAACTCCAGCAGTGAGATTTGGCTAAAGTGATAAGAGGTGGGATTTTAATGTGGAAGCTTGATTAAAATAATAAGTTTCATCATTGGTACTTTGTTTTGATAATTTAAGTGCAAGCAAAAAACAACAGAAGGCATTGTTTCTTTGGAAGTGGCTCTCATGACTCAATGCTTTAAATGCTGTCTGACACCTTGAAGTTTTCCCTTTGTGACAATTTCTTGCTCTGTAACAGGCAAGGCATTTTTTTTGAGTTTTTGCAACAGCTTGCAGACAGAAACTTACCCCTATTCCCATTAAAAAATGTTTTCTGTTGAATATTGCAATTTTCACGTATGTCTTTTTCATTTCCACAATTGCCTGAGTTTGCTTTTAGGTATGCTTCTCTGGGGATAATTTTATTAAAATGAACTTATATGAAGTGTTATGTCATTATTTGCTACTCATTTAAGTCAGTCATTCCTTTCAACCACAAATTTTATTGAGTGCCAACAAGGTGACTTGCTGTGACCCCAGTGCTGGATACAATAATAGCCAACATTTATTGAACATTTATTATGTGGCAGGCATTGTTCTGACAGCTTTATGTGAATGACCTCATTCATTCTTTCCAAAAACTCTATGAGGTCGACAGTATTATCCCATTTTACAGGTGAGGAAACAATTGCAAAGGGAGGTTGAATCATTTGTTCCAGGTCACTCAGCTGGCAAGTAGTAGATCTGAGATTTAAATGTGGACAGGCTGGCTTTAGAGAATATACCCGTAGCTAGTAAGTGATTTTGCCTCTTCTAAAAAGCAAATCTACTTTATGACATCAATAAAAACAAAATTAGGCATGGTAGATTTTGCACCATAGTATGTGATAATTTTAACAAGTGTGCCACTGAACCCATTGCTTCCCTTTAAACGTTTCTGAGTTCAGTGTAGAAAAAAATGGCATTGGAGATTAACGTTTAAAGATCAGACTTGTCAGTCTTGACAATTACTGAGTTGTAGAGGTTTCAAAATGTGGAGGATGCGGAGTCAAGATGTTCCAAGGAAAGAAATTGGCTAAGGTTTAGACAGTTGAGCAAACGCATCAGGGAAGCAGGTAGCCTCGAACCAGGCATAGATAATGAGGTTCTGGCAGTGTCAATATTGAGTTTCAGTAACTCTGTCACTTTTCTCAGTCCTTTCATTCTATGTCTGTTCCTTTAGGATTCTGGTCTTGTTTCTGCTCCCAGTTCTTGCAGGGACTGCTTTATGGTTGTTGAAGGGTCGTTTGCCTCATTTGTATTACCTCATCCTATCCTCATAGTTTTCAATGGTAAGAAGCAAAGATGATGTTCATTTTTCTGGAGAGTACCCTGGCTTTTGGAGGTATTATGAAACTTGGCCAATAAATTATCACTAAGCAAAGGCAGGACTTAGACCATGGCCCTATAACCTAGGATTCTGAATCATCTCTAGAGCACCCGTCTAATCATTCCATCTTCAAAAGAAAACATAAAACCTACCTTGGCACAACTCCCTTCTTACCTCCATACCTTGGACTGTCCTTCTGTGCTCAGATCCCATCCTCCCATGTTACTCTCAAGATTGAAATTAAATTGCCACACCCAATAAGGTAACCCCATACCCCCACAACAGTCTACATTAGAGGAGTCTCATGTGTACGCAGCCCCATAGAATCCCATGCCTGCTGCCATCATAACATTTATCACAGGCATTTTAATTAATCGTTCTTTTTGAGACTGAGTCTTGCTCTGTTGGCCAGGCTGGAATGCAAAGACAGGATCTTGGCTCACTGCAAACTCCACCTACCGGGTTCAAATGATTCTCCTGCCTCAGCCTCCAAAGTAGCTGGGATTATAGACATGCCTGGCTAATGTTTGTGTTTTTAGTAGAGGTGGCCTTTCACCATGTTGGCCAGGCTGCCCTTGAACTCCTGGCCTCAAGTGACCTGCCTGCCTCAGCATCCCAAAGTGCTAGGATTACAGGCATGAGCCACTGTGCCTGGCCATTTGTTCTTTTTATGTGTCTTCACCCTGAACAAAGTTCTTTAAGGGCACAGATGACGACAATAATGATTTATTTTGTAATTTTATTTTTATTCCCAGTGCATAGTAGAGTTCCTGGCATAGGGAAGTTGCTCACTAAATATTTAGGACGAAAGTCTATAATTTTAAGTTTGACAATGACTCTCACAATATTGTTATATTTGACCTTCAGCACATGATGAATAGCTTTCATTCCTCTTGAACTTGTTACTGGCAGTGGTATACAGGGTGGGGCAGTTCACAGCAGAATACACGAGAATGTTTGGCAAGTTTGGTCCCAGCATCTGAGTTCCACCAAGTTGTTGAGAGATGGAGAACTAAAACAAATGTTTCAGTACTAGTGGATTAAAACAATCCTCTTCAAATTGTGTGTAAAGTGCAATGCTGTGCTGTATTGGTATTTGCAATTTTTATAAGGATTCAGAAAAAAATACTTCATGCACAGAAGGGTTTAAATTATTGCTATAATGTCTCTATACATTTTCACCAAAAGTTGACAGCTTTAACATTTAAATAAAGTAATAGAAATACATAATAAATAAAATGAAATGTAGAGAAAGCATGTTGCTGTTGCCTAATAAAGAATGTCAATAAAAAGCAGTATTATTTTTTTAAAAGAAGGAAATAATATAGACCAAGAGTTTAACACAGTAGTAGTGATATGAAAATAATAGTAACTTCTCTTGTTTAGTAAATAGTTAACACACATATTTATTTATTTATTTATTTATTTACTATGAGATGGAATCTCTCGCTCTGTCGTTTAGGCTGGAGTGCAGTGGTGCAATCTCGCCTCACTACAGCCTCCGCTCCCTGGGTTCAAGCAATTTTTCTGCCTCAGCCTCCTGAGTAACTGGGACCACAGATGCATGCCACCACACCCAGCTAATTTTTGTATTTTTAGTAGAGATGGGGTTTCACTATATTGGCCAGGCTGGTCTCGAACTCCTGACCTTGTGATTCACCTGCCTCGGCCTCCCAAAGTGCTGGAATTACAGGCGTGAGCCACCCTCACCTGATCAACACACACTTTTTAACTTAAAACTAACTATAATCTTTACTTGATATTTAAAGCAAAAATAACCTAAAATAAATAGTAGTTATTTATGAGAATTTAATATTGAAATAGAGTATTTTTATAGAAAACATTTTGTTAGATTTTGTATGTGATTGATGGAAGAACTCTCCTCCAACCTTCCCCACCAAAAGTTTGTTTTGTTTTGTTTGGGACAGAGTTTTGCTCTTGTCACCCAGACTGGAGTGCAATTTGGGGCAATATCGGCTCACTGCAACCCCCGACTCCCAGGTTCAAGCCATTCTCCTGAGTAGCAGGGATTATAAGCACCTGCCACCAAGCCTGGCTAATTTTGTATTACTAGTAGAGACTGGGCTTCACCATGTTGACCAGGCTGGTCTCAAACTCCTGGCCTCAGGGTGATGTGCCTACCTTGGCCTCCGAAAATGTTGGGATTATAGGCGTGAACCACCATGCCCAGCCCAAGTTTATTTTTTATAGGTATCTCGAAGAAAATCAGTACTAAAGGATTTTGATTTGCACAGTCAACATCTATAGAGTGTGCACATAGCAGTCTTTGTTGTATTGTCTAGCTACCTGGTGTGATGTGTGCTCACACATGCGTGTGTGAGTGTATGTGTGCACGTGTATGTTTGTGGGAGTATGTTTTTATTTACTGTGAGTGTACTAGGAGCTTCCTATTCATGCCAGCACACAGCAAAAGGCAGTTGGAAATAATGAAAGGTGTTTATTTGAAAGCTAACTCGGTCTTTCATTAACTTGTGCCCATTGTAAATTATTCAGCCTCTCTGAACCTCAGTTTCCCCATTTAGAAAATGGGAAAAGATAACAATTCGTCACAGTACATACACAGTACTTGACATAATACATAGTATACCATGTAGACGTAATAAATTATAGCTGTGGATATTATCATCATTATTCAGTTAAATTTGGCTAATTACTCAGCAATACTTGGGCTACACTCTTATCCCTGCCTTTATTAATCTTAATTATTAAGGATTAGACTTGACACACTTTAGCTCCTGATATCTACAACCTTCCACACTGCCTAGTTCATAGTCACCAACAATAACTATTTACTGGAATGGTTCTATAGTGCTTTGTGTTTGCAAATAACCCTTTAGCCTTAAAGCAACTCTATGGTGTTGATGTCACCCTAACCATTTTGCTGATTAGGAAGTTAAGGCCTAGGAAAGTGAAAAAATTAACCTTGCAATCATTTGGTCAGTGCTGGAGCAGGGCTCAAACACAGGTGTGGGACCATAAGCCTCTACGCTGCCTGCCATTCTCTATTTGGTCTCTAAGCCAACACCAGGCTGGGCGCTATGTTGTGCAGACAGAACATGTTATTCAAAGTAGAATATATTGGTGGGGAATGGGGTGCTAGTATTAATTATTCTCAGACAAGATTAAGTCAGGCCAAGCAGGATATAGGGTCACACTGGTCAGAATATAAAAAAGGCATATCTTCAAACTCCAACTTCCTTAGCAAATAGCTTGGGAGTTAGAATATAACTACAAACAACAAAACATTAAGTAGCATAGAAGATACAGGTAAGTGATAGCTGTTATAGCCACGCAGACAGGAAAAATATATGTCTTAGGCAGAGGGATATGCTTCACTCATTTCTAAGATCCTCACATTTGGTACAATGCTTTGAACATAGTAGAAGTTCATTAAATGTTTATTAAATTGAGTCAGACTTCTTTGAGTTGAAGTGTTCAGTGAAAACAAGGAAGGAAGAATTATAGCTGAAGTTTATGCAAAGTCTCTTCCATTGGCTTATGGTGTCAATAGCTTGTGATTTATGTGACCTTTTGTAAATAGGCCACTGGTGTGATTCTTGAAATATCATTGTGCATTAAAGCAACAAAGCAAAATGCATACTAAGTTATGATTAATCACATTTTGGGGAATGATTGGGGGCAGAAAAAGCAGTGATAAGGAAATTAATTTCCGGTTTAAGAAAGAAATATCATTCTAAGTACCTTTTTTGTTGTTTTGTTTTTTTTTGGAGACGATGAATCTTGCTCTGTCGCCCAGGCTGTAGTGCGGTGGCAAAATCTCAGCTCACTGCAACTTTGCCTCCTGGGTTCAAGTGATTCTCCTGTCTCAGCCTTCTGAGTAGCTGGGATTACAGGCACGTGCCACCATATCCAGCTAATTTTTTAATTTTTGGGGGGGGGTATTTTTAGTAGAGACAGTGTTTTGCCATGTTGGCTAGGCTGGTCTCAAACTCCTAGCCTTCTCAGCCTCCCAAAGTGCTCAGGTTATAGGCATAAGCCACCATGCCTGGCTTCTTATAAATAGTATTAACCTAAACATATTGGCTTATTTCATTAATATTGGTAGAATAGGTTCTGTGATTGAAATAATATATTGGATTCAATCTAAATGTTCCACACTGAATTCTTGAGTAAGCACAACTATAATGTTTTGAACATGCTACTTCATATAAAGTCTTTTACATACATCTCATTCCTGATGTCATCCCTAGGTAGATACATCATAGTGTGCTCAATGATACAATGCTGTTCTGTGTTTCTGGTGGGCACAACTGGAATTTATTTTGATGTGGGAGTTGTCACACTTCATAAAATGTCTCTGAATGAATTCAAAGTGATATGTGTAGAATCTGTGGGTGTGTCCGTTTGGTAGAAACCTAAGAGACACACTTGGCTTCCTGGTTGATTAAGACATACATCCTTCAATTTACTGGGCTTCAGGGATTGTGTCTGGGAGTATGTAAAGGAAGATCCATGAGGTATTAAGACTGGTGGATGAAGAACTAATTCTGACATCTGGGGCCAGTGTCGACCACCTCTCATTGAACCCTCCGAGGCCCTCCTGCTTTGATTGCAGTCTACAGTGATTCTCCCCGGGAAAAGAGCTTTTGGCGTTAGAAGGAAAGTATGATGTAGTGACTACAAGTTTGTGCTGGAATCAAGGATGTTGATTTTAGGTCTCTCTGTGCCACTGATGAAATGGAAGTCCTTGGTAAAGTCACAGAGCTTTTCTGGGCTTCTCATCCCCATCTTCAAAATTAATCCTTGGTATAAAGCATGCCTAAGGCTCTTCATGTCCCTAATAACATTTCCTTGTCTACTTTCTGCAAATATTTGCCATCTTTCTCTGAGGGAAGTGGTATCAGAAGGTATATGAGTGCACTCATCCTCATGGCTGGGTAGTAAAATCAGGAAAATTCACCGTAAGTACAAAATCTTTCAAAACAAAGGCTGCTTCTCAGTTTTTACCCCTCCTTCCAAACTTTATTGTATGAAACTTTTTCCCAGTCCTTTTCCAATTTTTAGCCAACCTCAGTTGTCCAAAAACCAAGATGCTGGTAGTTTTCAAAGATCTAAAGCGTTGGAGAATTGTTAAGTAAAAAGTCAATTTCATTAACTGCAGTTTTCTGTGTCTTTACTTAGGAAAATATTTGTGTTAATTCACTAGAAAAGTTCTGCACATACATTAACATTTATTAAGAAAAGACTGCATAACTGTTAAGTGACCACAAAGATTCCAAAGGCTAAGGTGGAAAGTATTCTCAACTGCCCCCTCCAATAGGAGTAAAGAATTATAATATTTTACTAACCAGTCTGTGCAATGAACTGTGGCTGGAAGATCAGACACGTGCATGTAAACACCTTGCTTAGGAGGAGAGAGAACAGTGAGGACAGCATGTTCCAACCAAACCAAAACACATTCAGATACAGAATGACCCATTCAACTGAGGCTAAGATGGAAACACCTCAAACACCAAGACGATCATAGGAAAGGGCACCCAGCCATGCCTTGGCTGTGGCTAATAGATTTCCTGTTAATGATTAAGTCGGAGGAATCCATGGAGTGCATGGCCTCAGTGGTTTCTCAAATCCCAGAATAAAGCATTTGCAGGTGACTTGAAGGTCTGTTAATGATCACTGAAGGTAAAAGGTGCTTGTGACAGTTCCCTACTTTTTCTTGTGAAATTATTTAGCTCCTCTGGGATAACTATATAGAACTTTAGATAAAAATATTAAAATTCTATTTAGATGTACAATGTTTTAATGCAAATTTTAACCATAAAACCAACCACTCCATTCAGTTAAATTAATAGAATTACAAAAAGATGTAATGATGGCAATTAAGTCTTGAAAATGCAAATTTTATAGTCAAGGACAATTACCTCATTTATAGTATATTGGAATGATGCCAGATGAAGGTAATTTAGATCCTCCAAGCTCACAGTTACATCGTGATGGATATCTTCATTTCATTAGTTCAACAAAGATGGGTGAGAAGTTAGACAATACATAAAAAAAGAACTAAAGAGTATTTGACCTTTATAGTATAACTAGAACCAGAATTCATTCACTAATTTATCAAGTATTTAATGAGTACCAATTATCTAAAATATTAGTGATATATTTTTTCTGCCTTAGAGAAAAAAGTCTTTATTTTCAGCATCTAGAAAACACTGGTTTGTCGAGAGATCAGATTTCTTGAAAACCAGGCCAGGTTTTTGGTGCTTGGTGAGTATCTTTACGTGCAATGCAGATGACCTAATTTTGTGTTGATTGGAGTGACACCAAGTCCCTGCAAAAGAGGAATGGGTTTTTCACTAATTATCTTCTTTTATTTGAGCCTGCTTCAACTAATTTTTGGTGTTTTCAAATCCTGCAGCTGTGAAAGTTGGACTATCTAAATGATTACTTTTGTCATTTTAAGATTTTACTGTGTACTATCTAATGCTCCATATTTTCACATTATAATCTTGGCAGCAGTTCATTTGTACAACATCCAAAAGCTTATCTTTCCCATATTACAGGAAGACAAGTAAATTTACAAAAATGTTTTAAATACAGTGATTTAATAATAAGAAAGTATGTTTTTAAAACACCCAGTTCTATATTGTCTTAATGCAAGTTTTGTGCTTATCATTCGTAAAAAAATCTACCTTGCTCATGATCCCCCCTTTTGCCCTCCAGAGGGCACTAGATCACACTCCTGGTGATAAAAGGTGTCAAATTTAAGCCCTACTTGCTGCTGTTAAAATTTCCCCTTGAGTCATTATCTCTAGAGAAAAAATTACTCCTGTCTAAAGGAACCAGTGACTGTGAGGAGCAGGCAGTTCACTTCTTGCCACGCTGTTTCAAAACAGAGGGAAAGCAATGCGCTCAGGGGGTTTTGAAGACTGCCCAAGTTAAAACACGGCTCAGGCACTTCCTAAATATGTAATGTCGGATGCATTATTTGTTTCTGTGCCCTGGTTTCCTCATCTGTAATATGGGGATAATAATAATAATACCTACTCTACAGCACAGCTGTGAAGATTTTTTAAAATAAAATGTATAAAGAAATTAGAGAACAGACACAGCCTATAGCAAGCACTATTAGTATTAGTTATTTTTTTATAGCAAGCACGATTAGTTTTTTTTAAAACATTTTTTTGGGAAACGATCGCCTCCAGATTTCTTCCTTAGTCCCTTGACTCAAATGGGCAAGCCTTTATTAGGACCTTCTAAGAGAGATATGCAATTCCCTTACAAAGTTCAATATTGGCTTAACATACTTTTAAAAAAGCTGATGCCATTCAGTATATGTCAGAACAGAAAGTAAACCTCTTCAAAGTCAGGATGACAAAACTTTGTAGTTTTGCTTCCTTGCTCACTTTTGGATAATAAGCCCCAAACCAAAATATCTAGAGTTTATTATAATGATTGTAATGTAATGCCATAGGAACACATACTAGACAAATGAATATACAGAATGGATACAAGGCCCTTCTTTAGTCTATAGAAAATATTTTATTTTATTTAAATGCCATATATAGTAGGAGTCTTTAGAATTTTTTTCCCCCAGAACTTACATAGCAGCTTGAAGAGCCAATAATGCTTTTGAAATTCTACCTTTGTTTCTAGTGATGATGTCTGAGTCTTTGTAAGTTTACTGTCTTGGTTCATTTAGCTAGTAGCACAACAAGCGTTTTTACAAAATATACACCTGGGTCATGGTGGTGGTAGTGATAATCCTCTATCTTCTTTCTCTCCCTGACATTTATATTTATTCATTAAGGTAAGTTTATCAAATGGCCATTTCTAATGTATAAAAATAACTGCTTTAGTAATATTCTGAAACATATACTCTGATGGTGAACTTCCAAAACGTGCCTTAAGAATCAATGTAAGAAATGCTATAAATCTTTGGTGATACGCATGCTCAAATAGATATTTAAAATTAGTTGTCCCTGATCCTCGCAACATATATATTGATTCATCAATGAGCCAACTGATAGTTTGTGCCATAACCTCTAATAGATCCGGCTTTGCCCCGGAAGCCCATGCAGGTGAAATCAGCACCAAACCCTTTGCCTGGATCACACTTCTGAAACAGTCTGATTTTCAAGTGCCTTGTAAGCATTTCAGATATATTGGTGTTGATGTACAGATCTGGTTTGATCATTACTATTGAACCAATCAACTAAATAACAGGTTAATCAGTTGGTGGAGCCTAGTAATAGAATCAGCTCTAGATGTGAGTATCTCTTGGCATTCCTGTGGTCTGATTTATGAATAGTATGCTACACATCAATCTTTACACACCCATTCAGAATAAATAAGCAAGGTGAAAGGAGATTCCTATATTCTTTGTGATAGATAAGCCTTATGAGGTAATGCCTCTGTGATGGTTAATATACCCTATTCTCATAGCATTAGGATAGAATCTAAAACTTAATTGCCCTTTTCAAAAGAGAAATAAAGCAATGTCCCTACTTAAAATGGTTTCTTATGCAAAGGCACAAAATTTCTGGCATTAGAGGAAACAAAAGTGTATTTGGTACTCTAGCTGCTGTGTCTCAGTTGTAAAAATCTCGTCTGTGATCGTAATAGGATATTGATTAGTTTGGAAGCTATACAAAGCTGAATTGCATTTCTTGGTGGAGCAGGAAAGGTCACTGTTTGATTACTCAATAACTTTTCAAATACAAGAAATGCTATTTAAAAGCATGCTTGAATGATTGAGTTGTACTGTAAGAGGGAAATGGTACTACTTTCATAAAGGTAGTTGGATGTTAAATTCTTATGTCATTTTCTATTCATATATATTTAACATTCTGTACTATTTTATGTAGTAGAACATAAACAATGAAACAAAATTATAAATGCAATTTTACATGTTACTCATGTGATATCTAACTTAGAAGACATACAATTCACTTTTTTTTAGGCATTAATTGAGTTTGTCAGTAGGGCTATCTTATATTTAATAGCATTTATTTTCTGTGATCATAAATATAAGGTACTTGTGGTGTGTGCCTGTAGTCCCAGCTACTCGGGAGGCTGAGGCAGGAGAATTGCTTGAACCCAGGAGGCAGAGGTTGCAGTGAGCCGAGATCATGCCATTAAACTCCAGCCTGGGTAACAAGAGCGAAACTCCATCTCAAAAAAAAAAAAAATATATATATACATATATATATATATGGATAAGGTACTTTGTATTATTATAGAAAATGTAAAAAATACATAACTACATAAAGAAGATAACAAATTACCCATAATCCTGATATTCTGATTAACTTCTATTCTTTCCTCTTTTTATTTACAAAACAATGTAAAATCTTACCATAGATTTACTATATTTGCTACAAGTTATAAATTCTGGATCATTTTATAATAGTTTTAATGATAATTTCCCCCTTTTAACTGGGAATACGCTCATGAATAGTAAATATTCTTGAAAAGAATGATTCTTAATAGTTGCATACTATTCTAAATTAGGGATACAGCATAAGGCATTTAACCTGTTAGTTTCTCTCATAAACACCTCCAAATTCTCCTGTTTGTGTGACCTGTGGTTTTGTTCAGAGCCTTGTATGATGGCCATCGGCCTCATCCTCTCTGATCCCATTACTTTCTCCCCACATTGCCACAATTTCCTTCACTCACTTCCTCTTTTGGCATTACAAGTTTCTTTCTAATCAGTGGCATGCATGCCCAAGCCTAACACTCGCTATTTGTTCAAACAAGTATTCACCTTCAATTGATTGAGTGCTTTGGCAATCTGACTTGGCAAAATAAAGAAACCTTACGAAGTCTATTGTGAGGACTGGCTAACAGCATCTCAACGCATTGTGAGAACTCAAAACATATTTACCAAATGTGTTAGGATGTTCTTGCATTGCTATAAATACCTGCGCCATGATAATTTATAAAGAGAACGGTTTAACTGGCTTATGGTTATGCAGGCTGTACACGTATAGCACCAACATCTGCTCTGCTTCTGGCGAGGGCCTCGGGAACTTTACGATCACTGTGGAAGCTGAGGGGCGAGCAGACATGTCACGTGGCAGGAGAGGGAGCGAGAGACAGGTGGGAAGTGCCACATACTTTTCAACAGCCAGATCTAAGGAGAACTGACTCATCACCAAGGGGACGGTGCTAAACCACTCATGAGAAATATGCCCCCATGATCCAGTCACTTCTTAGCTGGCCCCATCTCCAATGGTGGAGATTCCATTTCAACATGCGATTTGGTGGGGACACAGATCCAAACCATATCATCAAATATATAGATGACCAAATGGCCAGGGGGACATCAGAGAAGGTAGAAAGCACAGAGTGGAGAATTTGAGTAGTAGATTATGAAGACAGAAGAAAACTGGGTGATGGAAAAATAGGAAGAATACCACAGGACTGGGAAGAGGAACAGGGTGGTGGATTTGGGTGTCAGAAAAAAAGCAGTGTGAAAAATAATTGATACTTTCTGCAGTACAGCCCCATTCTATGTCATGAGCAACACAGCAAAAGTATCATTCATGTACCCTCTGGCTTGTGTAACCACCCACTGAGACAAAAGACACTGCTTTCATGTCAATTATTTTATTTAGGGTATTGATATCATGATATACCTACTAATGTACATTTGATCCATATGTACCTTTGAGATGTTGATAGATGTGTAGCATCTAGAATTGGAAGGTGCTGGACCTGCTCTTCTGTGTGTGAATCAGAATCTCCTGGTGCACTGGATTCAGGTCTAAAGTCAGACTTTTAAAGAAGGAAATAGACATTGGAGGAAATGTACTCTGGAGGATGGTCAGCATAGGGAAGGGGACCTAAAATACAATCACCCATAGAAAGGTAAAAAGAAAGCTTGAAGAGGGCATGATCATATCGTAACTAATAGGTGACTACTTTTGAAGGCATGCCAAGTAGAAGAGGAGCAGACTGGCTCTGTTTGACCTTAAGGAGACGAGATGTGGAAACAAAGCAGGCTCTTCGGGAAGACAGATTTTGTTTTGTCCAAGGAAAACCTAATAAGCAGTGGAAATGCTTGAATGTGTGATTTATTCATCTTTGAGAAAGTGAGACCTTCCACATTGGAGGTGTTTAAGTACACTTTGGTGAATAATTGGAGAGGATTTTGTTGTGGAGAGTCAGATATCTGCCATTTATTGGAGAGAGATTATCTCTAAGGTCTCGGCCAACTTTGTGATACTGTAATTTTATGCAGATCTCTGTCTAGACGGAACAGAGAAAGCAAATGCAAACTTGTACTTATGTGGCCAAAATCGCTTTAACAAAAGTTACATGCTGAAACCATTTTAGTTTTAATACTATGAAAAATTTTACTTTATCTTTCATAAGAAAACACCTGTAACAACTGTAATATTTTTTTAAAGTCAACTGTGCTTTTAGTCTGAATATAATGCATAGTTTTCTGAAAAAAAATCTGGCTTTTTTTTTTTTTTTTTGAGACATTGTCAGAGTCTATCACCTGGTTGGAGTGCAGTGACGCGATCTCAGTTCATTGCCACCTCCACCTCCCTGGATCAAGGGATTCTTGTGCCTCAGCCTCCCAAGTAGCTGAGATTACAGGCATGTGCTACTACACCTGGCTAATTTTTGTATTTTTAGTAGTGACAGGATTTCACCATGTTGGTCAGGCTGGTTTTGAACTCCTGGCCTTTTGTGATCTGCCTGCCTTGGCCTCCCAAAGTGCTGGAATTACAAGAATGAGCCACGGCACCTGGCCAGAAATCTTAATTTGTAAGTGCTAAGATATATCAATGAAAATGACCCTATCCTTGAGTCACTTATACACAAAATGCATTTAAATTGTGAAAAGGACTGCTTTGGAAGCACAGAGAGGTAGACCTAATGAAGCCCAGAGGAGGAAGAGAGTTTATGGTGGACCTCTCCCAGAGTTGGGTCTTAAAAGCATGAGTAAGGGCTAGGTGAGGGTGAGTGAAAAAGAGTGGAGGGCTAAAGAAAATTCCAGGCAGGAAGAAGAGTATGCAAAAGAGAAGCTGTAGAGAGTTTTCAGGTCCCTACAAATAGGTGAGCAGAGCTGAAACTTACGTTAGAGTGGGGACAGGAGAGGATGAGATGTAATCAGATAGAGGAAGAATTTTATGCTATTCTAAGAAACTTGAATTTTATACTTTATGTACCTGGAAGCCATTGACATGAATAAGGGAGATTTTACTTTAGCTCAAACACTGACATTTGATATAAACATTTAAATGAACCAAGAATTTAGGCAAAGAAACCCATTAGGAGGCTACCGCAACAGCTTCAAGAAAGACCTTCAAAGCCCAAGTTGAGCAATGGTAATCTGTATGAAGAGAATGTGAAAGAATTAAATATTTTTAATATAAATCATTGGTCACCAATATTGATTGACATTATTAAGCAGTAGAGAGATGTAGAGTCAGTGAGGACTCCAGATTTCTTACTTGGGTGACCCTGTTAGACCCACCAACTGGGATGAGGAGCATAAGATTAAGAACACGTTTTGGGGAAGGAAATGGATTTATTCAAATTTGGACTTGCTAACTTTCAAGTGCTTTGGAGACCTTTAAGTAGTTATGTCAGGCAGGTAGCTGGATATGAAGATTTATATCTCAAGAGAATTATTCTGCTTGAAGGTATAAATCAAGTTTTATCTACATATAAATAATAGCTAAAGCCATGAGTTTCTCCAGGGAAAAAAATATATAGAAAAAGAAGTTGGCTGAGGGAGAAATCAAAAGAAATCTCATGTTAAAAATGGTGAGCCAAGAAGGAAAAACTTACAAAGGAATAAGAGAAAGAGTGGTGGGAGAAATTGGAGAATGAAAAAATCTGATATAAAATCAAGGGAATAGTTCCAAGGAGGGTTAATCTACAGTAGTAAGTGAAATTGACAGTCAAGCACTAAAGAGCTAAAAGTACCACTGACTCTGAGAATTCAGTGATTGCCTTAAGCATACTGGTTTCCATGGATTTGCAGCTAGAAGAAATATTGCTGTGTTGACTATCTGAAGAGAAACAAGAAATTAAAGCCCTTAATTGTAGAATTCCTCCTCTCTCCATGTTTGAGAAGTTTGTATGAGAAAAAGAGCAGAGAAGGGGCACAGCTAGAAGGAAATCCAAGATGAATGGATCAGTGGTGTTTGTATTACTTTGTTTTTTGTTTTAGAATGGGAAGTATTTCATAGTGTCTGTAAATCCTGAGAAATAAGATCTAGCAGAGCAAAAAGGGTGAAGTCAAGGAAAAGACACATAATAACATACACAAGGTGACATTGCCTTTGAAGAGCAGAAGGGAAACCACACTTTCTCCAACTCCTGTGCTCTGTCCTCTAATTCAGCTTACTTACTCATTACAGGTAGATTAGCATATGTGTGTTGACGTGTGTGTGTTGATAAAGTACTTATGTTTTCTTTTGGCAATTACCTGAGACTGAATAAAAAAATTTCAAGTTTATTACTTACCAAAACTCTTAGCTATAAATCTTGAGATTCAGGGATTTTTTAAAAAATATCTTTGTTTTTCTTTAAAGTAAGACATTAAAAAACAACTCTGAAGATAATTTCTGTATTTTCTTCAGTATTAAATCTTTTTTGTCACTGGCATAAAATCCCTAAGCCTTCCTCCTTTTATTTCTAGAGCAGTGAAGCTGCAAAATTTTGCTTCCAAGATTAATTATACCACAAATGTGAGTTCACATATAATAAACATGTACAGTGGCATGAATAATAAAGAAAATTAACCAGAAAAACTTTCTTGCAGTGAGTGGGCTCTTTCCATTCTTATTATAAACATCGATACTGTAAGGAGAGAATGCCAAGTTTATAATCACAAATTTGAGAATATTCTTTTTTAAAAGGATAGAAATAGAAGTTTTGTGAAAATTGAGAATAATGGCTCTATGCAGAAACCTGGGTATGATGAATAAAGTGGAATCTGGACTTCAACAATAAGGACTTCTTTATTATGTCTTTTAAATGTTTTTAATTATGTAAGTAATATGTGAATTTATTTTTGTATCAGCTTTTCGTTTACAAACAGCCCCCATCAATTCATGTGTCTACGCAAACTCATTACAAATCAATGATTTTCGTTTCCTATTTAGTTTTCACTGAGTCCTTTCTGGTTACACCATTAGGCTGATATAATAATTTTCTCTACAAAATGGTATAGTGGGCTATGATTTTCTATTACCATTTCTCCCTTCTTTCTTTGAATGTAACTGTTTTTTTTTTCTTAAAATCTTTTGGCTAGAGGAATCCACCAGTCTGGCAGACTTTATTTTTAAACAGTTGCAAATAGTTAAACCATTTGTAGATTGGATACCCCTATACAATGCTGTATACTTTTAATTTCATGTACGTGTGTGGTAGTCAGTTCACCTTAGAAGAATATAGTGGGTACCTGTGAGGGAAGACCCAAGCCAATATGAAATCAAATACCCAGCTGCATCCTTACAATTTAAGGTGCTCTGCTCTCTTCATGACTTCTGTAAACTTTTCATCAGAGCTCTTTCTTTAAACTGACTTTATTTTTATTTTTATTTTCTTTAAGACAGAGTCTTGCTCTGTCACCCAGCTGGAGTGCAGTGGTCCGATCTTGACTCATTGCAGCCTTTGCCTCCTGGGTTCTAGCAATTCTCCTGCCTCAGTTTCCTGAGTAGTTGGGACTACAAATGTGCACCATCACATCCAGCTAATCATTTTTAGTAGAGATGGGGTTTCGCCATGTTGGCCAGGCTGGCCTAGAATTTCTGGCCTCATGTGATTCGCCCATCTCAGCCTTCCAAAGTTCTGGGATTACAGGTGTGAGCCACCGTGCCCAGCTGTTTTAACTGACTTTAAATGTGATCCTATTTGTGAGAACAAGGATACTAACCTAGCCACATCTAAATAAAGATATTTTGCAAATAATTTGATAAGAAAGAGACTGTACAACATATAACAATTATATAACAGAACAGTTTCATTTTAATATTTATGTGATAGAGACGACCCTGTAATTTGGACAACATTTTTTGCTTTTGGTTTAATTAATTTTCAAAATGTTCTTGCAGTAAAGGATACAGTAAATACTGCCCACTTTTCCTAACCAGCCACAGCAATTTGCATATCATTTTATTGTAGCATTATCATATTATATAAGAAATAATGTTTAAAAGTTTATCTTTTCGTCTGGACCATGAAATCCTCAGGAACAGGGGTTGTGTTTTACTCATACTTGTCTGTTCACTGACTAAGCGGACCATGTTTAACCACCCCCTTTCCATCTCCTTCAGATTCCAATACAAGATCAGACAATGTGGAGTCCTGAGAGCTAAGAATAGATGAGGCTATGGGATGACCAGCGACCACCAGAGAGAAACAGAGCCAGAGTGTAAGGGTCAACTATGTTCAAGGAGGAATGAGAGTTAAATCTAGATAGAAACCACATCCATTTGTTAATTGCACTGAGCAAGTGTGGAGTCAATAATGGGAGCCGAAACAAGAGGCCAAAAATCACCCTTAATCTGATGGGCACAATTTATTCAGCTTCCGGTGAATATAAAGCAGGCAGAAAAATGTGTCAAGGAGAGACAGGCCTAGCCTTTGTGCCTACATCTTTCTCCCATGCTGCATGCTTTCTGCCCACAAACACTGAACTTCAGGTTCTTCAGTTTTGAGACGAACTGGCTCTCCTTGCTGCTCAGTTTGCCAACAGCCTATTGTGAGACCTTGTGACCGTATAAGTTAATACTTAATAAGCTTCCCTTTATCCTATTAGTTCTGTCCCTCTAAGAGAACCCTAATACAGATTTTGGTACCAAGAGTGGGGTCCAGAACAGAAGAAGTCTCTACAACAGGTTCAGTTTGCTGCATAAGCTGCTCTGCCACTTGGGCCATATGACCCAGTAGATCCAATGGTGCTTGAGGTGTCAGTGGCAGACAGGGATGTTGTTTGGAGCCTTTGGCAGGCTCTCATAGGTGAATCACAGCAGAGGACTCTAGGAGTTTGGAGGAAGGCCCTGCCATCTTCTGCAGATAACTATTCTTCTTTTGAGAGACAGCTCTTGGCCTGTTACCGGGCTTTGGTGGAAACTAAACATTTGACTATGGATCATCAAGTCAAGATGCAACCTGAACTGCCTACCATGAACTGGGTACTTTCTGACCCATCTAGCCATCAAGTGGGTCATGCACAGCAGCATTCCATCATCAAATGGAAGTGGTGTATATGGGATCGAACTCAAGCAGGTCCTGAAGGCACAAGTAAGTTACATGAGGAAGTGGCTCAAATGCCCATGGTCTCCACTTCTGCCACCCTGCCATCTCTCCCCCAGCCTGCACCAATGGCCTCATGGAGAGTTTCCTATGATCAATTGACAGAGGAAGAGAAGACTAGGGCCTGTTTCACAGATGGTTCTACACGATATGCAGGCATCACCCAAAAGTGGACAGCTGCAGCACTACAACCCCTTTCTAGGACATCCCTGAAGGATAGCAGTGAAGCGAAATCTTCCCAGTGGGCAAAACTTCAAGCAGTGTATCTGGTTGTGCACTTTTCATAGAAGGAGGAATAACCAGATGTGCAATTATATACTGATTCATGGGCTGTAGCCAATGGTTTAGCTGGATGGTCAGAGACTTGGAAGAAGGATGATTAGAAAATTGGTGACATAGGTACACACGTGTCAATGTGGTTTGCTGTCTTCCTCTCCATCACCTATATCTGGCATTTCTCCTTGTGTTATCCCTCCCCAACTCCCCACCCCCCTCACATGTGCTCCAAAACCTAAAATGCAATTTATATATATGTGTATATATATATATATATATATGTGTGTGTGTGTGTGTGTGTGTGCATGTGTGTGTGTGTGTGTGTGTGTATAAATATAAAAGAAAATTAGTGACCAAAAAAAAATCAGAGGAAGAGGTATGTGGAAGGACCTCTCTGAGTCTAAAACTGTGAACATATTTGTATCCCATGTGAGTGCTCACCAACAGATGACCTCAGTGGAGGAGGAGTTAATAATCAAGTAGATAGGATGATCCATTCTGTGACTACCACTCAGTGTCTTTCCCCAGCCACCCCTGTCATCACCCAATGGGCCCATGAAGAAGTGGTCATAGTGGCAGAGATGGAGGTTACTCATGGGCTCAGCAAACTTGGACTTCCACTCACAAGGCTGACCTGGCTATGGCACTGCTGAGGGCCCAGTTTGCCAGCAGCAGAGACCAACACTGAGCCCTTGATATGGCACCTTTCCTCAGGGTGATCAGCCAGCCACATGGTGGCAGGCTGATTATATTGGACCTCTTCCATCATGGAAAGGGCAGAGGTTTGTCCTCACTGGAATAGACACTTACTCCAGATATAGGTTTGTTATTCTGCATACAGTACTTCTGCCAAGACTAATATCCGTGGACTCACAGAATGCCTTATCCATCATCATGGTATTCCACTCAGCATTGGCTCTGACCAAGGCATTCACTTCATGGCTAAAGAAGTGTGGTAGTGGGCTTTCCTCATGAAATTCACCGATCTTACCATGTTCCCCATCATCCTTAAGCAGCTGGATTGATGGAATGGTGAAATGGCCTTTTGAAGTCACAATTACAAGGTTAACTAGGTGACAATACCTTGCAGGGCTGGGGCAGAGATCTCCATAAGGCCATATATGCTCTGAATCAGTGTCCAATATATGGTACTGCTTCTCCCATACCCAGGATTCACAGGTCCAGAAGTCAAGCGTGGAAGTGGAAGTGGCACCACTCACCATCACCCCTAGTGATCCACTAGCAAATTTTTTGCTACCTGTTCCCATCACATTATGCTCTGCTAGCCTAGAGGTCTTAGTTCCAGAGGGATGAATGCTTGGGTGATTGACATGGACTATCAAGATGAAATAAGTCTGCTACTCCACAACAGAGGTAGGGACGAGTACAGGTCCTGTGGCCTTGCAGGATACAGACTCCTCCCAACTGCTTTCAAAGGCTAGCATTGAACATTGGGCATCTTCAGCTTTTCCAGGTGCATGATGTAAGCTCTTAGTGGTTCTACCTCCACTACCTTCTGGAGGATGGTGGTCCTCTACTCACAGTTCCTCTAGGCAGTGCCTCAGTGAGGACTCTGTGTGTTTGTGCTAACCCCATATTTCCCTTTTGCACTGTCCTAGCAGAGGTTCTTTATAAGGACTCTGTCCTGGAGCAAACTTCTGCCTGGACATCCAGTCATTTCCATACATCCTCTGAAATCTAGGTGGGGATTCCCAAACCTTAATTCTTGTTTTTTGTGCACCTGCAGAACCAATACTATGTGGAAGCCACCAAGGCTTGGGACTTACACCCTCTGAAACGATGGCCTGAGCTATACCTAGGTACCTTTTAGCCATGGCTGTAGCACCTGGGATGTAGTCCACAAAGTCTCATGGCTACACATAACAGGGGTGCCCTGGACCTGGTCCAGGAAACCATTTTTCCCTCCTAGGCATCCTGGACTGTGATGGGAAGGGCTGCCATGAAAGTTTCTGACATGCCCTGGAGATATTTTTTCCATTGTCTTGAAGATTAACATTTGGCTCCTTGTTACTTATGCAAATTTCTGAAGTCAGCTTAAATTTCTCCCCAGAAAATAGGTTTTTCTTTTCTACTGCATCATCAGGCTGCAAATTTTCCAAACTTTTATGCTATGTCACCTCTTGAATGCTTTATAGATCAGAAATTTCCTCCACCATATACCCTAAATCATCTCTCTCCAGTTGAAAGTTTCACAGATCTCTAGGGCAAGGGCAAAATGCTTCCAGTATCTTTGCTAAAACATATCAAGATTGACCTTTACTCCAGTTCTCAACAAATTCCTCATCTCCGTGTGAGACCTCCTCAGCCTGGTCTTGGCTGTCAATATCACATATCAGCATTTGTTCAAAGTCATTCACCAAGCCTCTAGGAAGTTCCAAACTTTTCCACATCTTTCTGTCTTCTTCTGAGCCCTTTAAATTATTTCAATCTCTGCCTGTTACCCAGCCCCAAAGTTGCTTCCACATTTTCAGGTGTCTTTACAGCAGTGGCCCACTCTCTGTAGCACCAATTTACTGCATTAGTCCATTCTCATGCTGTTGACACATGATTTTTCTTGGTCACCTTGCCAACTGAGAATTTCCATTGCCGTCAATGCTCCACTGCTACCTGGGACTCACCTGGTCCCAGGCCTGCTGCTGGATGAGACTTACCCACTCAGTCTGACTGTGTTATAACTTGTACCTGTGTTCGGTGGTTCCCAAGCTCTTGTCTAATGTCTAAGAAGAATGAGGATACACTTACAATTCAAAGGGTGAGGATTGGTGAAGAAGAATTTTATTGAGTGATGGAATAGCTCTTAGTGGAGAGAGGACACAGGTGTCGTTTCTCTTTCAGTGTGACCAAGTCCAGGGTTTTTATGGGCTCAGAGTAGGGGAGTGTGTGCTGACTGGTTTGTGGGCATGCAAAAAAGATTAAGGTGAAGACATCACTTAAACGTGGGCACAATAGTGTAGAAAACCAATTAGGAAAGGGTGGGTATATGCAAAATAGGTGAAGAGTGGGGACCAATCAGAGGAAAGCACATCAAATGAGAAGACGGGTTCTCAATCTGGTCTGTGGATCTACTGGGACTTGTAGCTAGGCTTTAAACTGTCTTAGGCTTGTAGCCAGGCTTTAAACTATCAATGGCAACAGGAAATAGTAGTTCTGAGCAAAGAGGATAAAGCCCCTTATAAAACCATCAGATCTCATGGGAACTTACTTAATCAGGAGAACAGCAGGTCGGTAATTCAATTATCTCCCACCAGGTCCCTCCCACAACACAGGGGAATTATGGGAACTATAGTTCTAAATGAGATTTGGTGGGGACACAGTCAAACCATATCACACACATATGTGTGCACACATGCATGCACACACACACACACACACACAAAGAACAATATTGACATGAAGGAAACTATGATTCCCTGCATATATTAATATACGCAAGACCTGTTGGCACAATTTATGGGACCTTCAATGCTATTCCTTGTCTGATCCAAGTCCAGGACATCTCCAGGTTTATTAATGATAATGATTATCCTTATTATCTTTATTATTATTAACTGATAATGGCGGTGACTATGAGATAAGCCCGTTTGCCCAAGATGCCATGGAAAATTATGTATAAACCTAGTAATATTCAACATTGACTTGGAAAGAAGTTCCTTGTCGATAACAAGCGATGATGTAGTTATGAATTTGATTTGAAAAGTCATTAACATATACATATACTATGAGTAGGCAAATGTTCCCAAAGGGTCCTGTAGAGGTAATGCAATTTTTGTTCTGAGGCATGAGGAAGGAGCCAGAGAACTGATGTCATTTTCCTTATCACTTTCTCAGGAAGGCTAAACAGCATTCTATGCACTCTTCTGGGTTGATTTATTAAAGGTTTTATGGAGAAAATGGTGGGAATTCAGGAACCACTGGAATAATCAGTGGGAGAATTTGCAGAATAAGGCTGCATCCCACACATACAGGCACAGAAAGCAGAGGTAAGAATGAAAAGAACAGACAAAAGACCTCACCTGAAAGGAATGGTGATGATGGGTAAGGAGTGGGCTATTTTGTATAAACTTTAAATGTAATGTTGTTATTATACCAAGGAAACAGATAAACTATTACAGACAGCTGTCTACAGATGTTTATGATTAGCACAGTATTCGGCTCTCATTTTCCTGGATTCTGCCCCATTCTAAATAAACCTGGATTGCTTTCATTCTCATTAGCATCATAGAACTCATTTATATTGAAGAGCCTATTAAGCCACTCAGATAGGTGTTACTTCTAGATCTTACATCTTCTGAGCCATTTGCACAGAGTGAGGATTTGATGTTCCCTAACTAGGTAATAGGATTACTATATTTTGAAATGGTCCCTTAGGGACAATCCTTATGCAGTTTCCTGTTTCCTGTCAGGATGGTTTAACCTATACGGTGAAGAGAAGGGTTGCAGCAGCTTTAAATATTTAAAAATAAAGCTTATTTGAGCTGCATGGAGTAATTGCTACCTGCAGCAGAGAACGCATAAGTCATGCTCTGTTTTTTTACCTGAGAAACCTTGAAGAGCTGCTTTTGTCACTTGTTTGTTTGTATTATTTTTAAATGCCTTCCAAATGGATATAGTTTATAAAGTCTTGGAAAACATAACATTTATGTATGGAGAGGACCCTAACCAAGGCTTCTCATCCTCCCCTTGTTTGCTGGGCCTGGCTTTTCAGTCTTCTTGCAGGATTTTAATGAGCAGGGAATTATTCACAATTAATGAAAGCCCATCACTACAGTGGGGAATATACACTTATAAAATTATGACAAATAGCCACAACATGTGAGTATACAAATTACACCATAAGCAGAAAGTAGTTACGCTTGATTGGAGCAATTAAATGTTTTCTTTTTAAAAAAAACTCCAGTGAGAATATTTTAGAAAATGGCTTTTTAATCATCTGTAGAACTGTTAAAATTATTGTCTCCTAATAGTTGTAAAGTATGCCATGTTTAGAATTAACTGTAATCCCTTTGCATAGCCATGGGATTCTTCTCCCAGAAACCTGTTTATTTGAAACTTACTTTTAATCACAGGCTTACCATCAACTCCTTCTCACTCTAAAGGAAATGCCAATAATATTCTAAGATTAGAAGGGAAGACACTGGGCTTCCGTGAATGAGTAGGAATTACACAGTCTGCATAGCCAGATCATGGAAAATAAAATTCTAAACAAATATGCTTGTTATCTTGCCGCTGGACTTTCCCCAACAGATCCGAATATGGTCAGGTGCTGGACGAAGTTCTAATGACCTCCTAAAAAGTAACTAGGTTACTCTCCAGGGCCCCTATGGAATGGAAGCCAAGGAAGCCACCTGGTCTCACTGAGAATAGAATGTGGAACCTGGGAAACCTGTGAGAAAAGGAGGGTAATGAAGAGATGTTCCCATCGACTTCTGTTTTTTTCTTTCTTTCTTTGTTGGGGAGTGGGAAGAAGATAGGGCAGGAAGTGCCATTAACAGCAGGGCCAAAGGGAAATCTGTTGTCTCACTAAGACCCAGAAAAAATATCTGACCTCTACAGAGACTGGGCCATTTCTTCTTTTCTGCTCAGCTTTGTGGTTTGGGAGAGCTTAGGGAATGTGCCTGAATGGATCCTATAGCCTTGGAGGAATGTCAGGGGACACTGAGAAGCAGAACATAGCTAGGCATGCCCAGTAACTACCTAGTCAGAGAGAGGGAAATCATCTGTAGGATGCAGATTGGGTTCTGACCCTGGATGTGCCAGTGCCATGAACATTCAGGCACAATGATCAGGTTTTTGCGGAAGTGCTGGGTATCTTCATTAAGAAAGGAAGGCATATGGCCGGGCGTTGTGGCTCAAGCCTGTAATC